>NC_092236.1:3408033-3708033 GCF_036320965.1 Panulirus ornatus | reverse complement strand
CAGTACCTCGAGGGGTTCACTTGATATATACCATGCATCACATGAAAATCGAATGGAAAGTTCAAAGCAGCCAGATCCGTCATAAATGTTTCGTGTCTCTCGGCAACAGATGAAACATATCTCCAGACAGCAAGGAGGTTAGGGTTAATGGCCACGACTCATTCCAAGGAAGAGTCTATGTGGCAGTTACGAAGCTAATATTGTCCAAAGTTTGTCATAAATCATACAGAAGGTGTATATATATATATATATATATATATATATATATATATATATATATATATATATATATATATATATATATATGTATATATATATATATATATATATATATATATATATATATATATATATATATATATGAACTGATACACAGCAAATAACAGATAAATGTATGAACTAGATTCCTTACATCAAGCAGTGTCAAACACCATGATCACTCGATACATTCAAGTATTAAGCACTCACATACTAACCAACTCTGAAGGGAGTTTGTTGCGAGTCGTTGAACGATCCAGTTCCTTGCTCCAGCTTGGCCTTATCGCGTCAAAGCAAGTAGCCGGCCAGGTCCCTCTCCATCCCCGAAAGTCTCGTAAGTCTCTTTCAAGGCGCCACTAATAAAAATCAACAAGAATATGGTAGTGCCTACATGATAAACAAAGACCTCTGATCGACTTTCATACTACCACTAAATGCAACAATAAGATAAAAGTCCATTTTTCTGTATCACTAAATTATGTTTGCCATGATCTCTCCCATGAGAGGCCAGGCATAACGACACACCCACACACGACCTACCCCGAGAGCCAGCGCGGCCAACTGACTGATCCACAACGCGACACTCCTTGCTAATATGGCTGGCTTCCGCTCAGCCTTGGGGCCTCTCCGCCTCCCCTCACGGATACACTGCACGCACATTACGGCCTTTCTCGTGACTGTTCCTTTTAGTTCGTGTTTACTTAAAAGTTCACAGTTATGAAGATGTTCGAGCTTCGGAAGGTGATGTACGAAAGGTTTAACTCTTGCTCTTTCATGGCAGATGATCCTGACGGTTCATATGTAATTCGAGTTCCCTTCACCAGAATGTTCTGAGGCCGCCACCAGCTCCTCCTCGAGAAACATCTCTCGAAGTCCAGCATTGGTGGCCTAGTCCACTAACGGATCTCCCCTGGTTTCTTAAAATGAGGGTTCAACCCTTCCCTTCTCAGAACATCCATCTAACAGTGACAGAGAACCCTTCCCCACTAGGATCAACTCATTCCAGAGTACAGCTGAGACCACCTCGAAGATTCTGTGGAATGCTCCGTTCTTGTCCACAGCGTAATGTCCCGTCCCAGTTCCTGCCATCTTCCCAAACCAGAGCTGAATCACCCACTCCAGTCTCATTGTGAAGGAGGAGTCCTCTCCATTCTAGTGATGGAAAATCTCGTGTTAACTCCCATCCATCTCGGTACTTAAAGATAACCTCTCTCACTCCAACTACTGACATATGACCGATCTTTAACTCTGCCAGAAGTCCACTCTCATTCGCCGTGAAAGTCATCCTCATACTCCCTCCGTCTCAACATCTGAGCTAGAATCTCTTTCCTACCCCAAACTGAATATTCAGTCTCCTATCCTACTGTAACAGATGCACCCTCCCGCCGTACTGTGTGAGTTGCCTCCCTCCGAGCACCTGACTGGCAGCATAAGGCTTCTCTGCACATGTCTACATTATGGCAGGGTTGGCGCCTCCTGTCTGAGTAATTTTCTTACCTAAGGCTCTTTAAGAAAGCTGGGTTTAGTTTTGCCTGTTTCTACTTTTTCCCCAGCAGTTTACTTGCTTTGGCAATAAGTACGCTCCACCAATGATACGGATCTACCAAATATTCGAGATTACACCACAGTTTACATTAAGAGGAGTTGAAGAGGTTGATCTAAACACTTGCATGTGTTATGACGAGAAAGTATATCAGATACTTGACACAGGACGTGAATATACTCAGTGATCGAAAAAACACGAGTCTATTACACAAATGCTTATACATACATAATAATGCACGAACATTGTGTACTTACTTGAATGCAATCTATCTATCTACCTATCCTAAGACTTACCTACTCGGCCTGTGTTTATGTGGTTTCCGCAAAGTCGTATCATCGTCAACAGATAAGGAGTACTGAATCATCGAGGAACCCCTCATTCCAAAGGAGTCCATCATTTCCCTGCTGCTGATTGCAGCATACACTTAAAACTTTAAAAAACTTTTAAAAGGGATCCTTGGGTTATATGACTTGAATCAATAATCATGTTCTTTGATAACTTCCTCCCCAACAGAAGCCAAGTAAACCTTACCCCAAACCCATCGCAGCAACTAGCTTAGCTTTCTCCTTCCACTCTGCAACCATCATAATTCTGTCCTCTGTTTGTCGTCTTCTAAAGTTTCATGAAACCTAAATAATATTGATAAAGGAAATCAAGTCTTTTGCTTATGTAATCGTCTACAAATATCGTTTTTAAGTAACAAATGTTAACTTTATATTCGCAACTGCAGGTATCATTTCCTCAGCATTTATTGATCCTTCAAGTTTTCAAAACAAACTTTAGTACTATACTTTCTTTCATGCTGCCAAACACCATCAAGCTTTATTACCCTCTTGAAGGAATTACCCTTCGAAGTGGTCCATTCATAGCCTTGGGGTAAGTACCAGTTCTACCGGAACTTCCGCTAGCTGCACTTCCACACGTTTACTTAAGGGTAATATAAGTAACCACATTCGTTAGTTATGTTGTGAGACTTTCCAATAAATCTAGCTAACCGTTATAACTGGTAATTTCCTTAATCTTTTTCTACAGTTTCCTAAATTCCTCTGATTGCAGTTGTTCTCGCAAATCCTACCCACCCACCTCCCCATCCTTTACTGTAACCACAACCTACTCATCACTGGCCAGACTCGCTGTTCGTTCCTTAACTGCTCCATAATCGTCACATTCCCCTGACTTTTACCATCTCGTGTCCCCTCCCAAATCTTATGCATCCTATACTTCCACCTAGTGCTGCCCACGAGAATTTTCATCCTCACAGGCATTGTTTGCCAGGCCTAAACTGAAACCTGCTTATTGTCTATTCTCGCAGCTAATGTCAGAGTGATCCGGACATGTTTGCACACAACATTCACCCTTCCCCGCAATACAAACTCATACCTGCTTCAATTATGGCAATAATTCCTAGAAGGCTGGATCATATGTTTGTTTACTTCTGGTCCACCATCAGGTCTACCAACTCTGTTGATATGCTAAGCCAGGATTGCAACACACCCAACAGATTCATATTTTATCAAATCCGCCCTTATATATGTGTGTAATTATATATATATATATCCAATTATAGACCCACTCTGAAGGATTGATGAATACCTGGGCAGTTAATTGCAGAGCCAGCTGCTGCGTCCAGTATTCCCTCACTTTAGTTGATAATGTTTAATTTTTCACGAAATATCAATGCCTCGAACTTCGATTAGTTCTACAAAGAAATATGTGGTGCCCCTTAAAAAGGAATTTTACCTTTAATTACTCTCCACAATAAATCCTACCATTCCATTAAAAAACATCATTGAGTGTTCACAATTAATAGGGTCTTGGCACTACACTGAAGATTTAGTTACCCATCAATATTCATGTGAATCTTCAGTTGGAAGTTCAATAATCATTTTAGTTTTCAAAGCTGTAACAACTGTTGCTGGCCTGTCGTTTTTTCATTAAATTTGGAGTACCATTTTTCTGCAAATTATGACTGGCTCTAGGTATTGTTTACCTTGTATACTGTTGTGAATATTTCTATTTCATTTTACGTGTGTATAGATATTTGTAGGAACCATGATAATTACAACTTAGCTCAATACATTCTTTGGATGGAATAAGGAAAGTAAGTGGTTACTGTACATTAGTAATAATTATAACTTATGTATCAGTCTTTTGACTATCACACATGTCTTTACAATAATTATATCTAATTCATTATAAATGAATGTTGGTCATTTTAAAATACTTTAGAGCTGCATTTTCCTCTATCAGGTAAGATTGTTCATTGTATACTCTGAAATGCTAAGTTTAGTTTCTTAGGTTTTATATGTTTGTGTTGGGTTAGGTATCTTATGGTTGTGTTATATTCTGGATTTATCATGATCTAGATTTTTTTCTTAAATTATTCCTCAAGTTTCACCATTGTATCTGCACTGGGGGACTTATCTTGTGCAAGAGCATGAAGTACATCTCTACATTTCTAGTTCACTTACACTAAGTATACAATTAAATTCATTTCATTTTTTTCTTAATTTTCATTTTACGTTAGGCAGGTTACATAAACAGTATCAAACAAATTGATGCATAGCTAAACATCCTTGACATTTCAGAAATGTGTAATCCTGTTCTGTGACTTCCAATATTTGTTTCGTTTCCTTATGAAGATGAAGGAGGATCGCAGTATACAACAGCCACAAATGTATTGTAATGCATAACACAGGCATTGTGCACAGAGAGCATATCAGTATTTCCTTTGGAATATTTTATCACACTTCCATCTTCCAGCATCACGCAGCAGGGAAGAAATAGATAAGGATCCTGGAGTATATACATAAATCTCAAGTCCTAGGCAAACCAATTAAGCGAATCTCCCCTTAGACTGGTACCCTGTTATTATTGTATCTCACCACTCTTGCCTACAGAAGGGATAAGTCACACCCAATGAATTTAGTCAGAATTTTGACTGGATTTGTGTTTATTTGCATTACAGTTCAAAATAAATCCTCAAGCATAATCATCTTACAGTGGCATTCCATATAAAGTCATGCAAATTTCATGGGTTTTTATCTTGGAGCATGCCAATAAAACAAAAAAATATATGGAGATACAAGAACTGGATTGCAGAGAAATAAACTTTAAATATAAAATACCCAAGTGTAAGAGATGTGTACATTCCCAAACAGTCATGTATGCATGTTCGTTGATCAACTTATTGTCAATAACTCTCCTCTCATTTACATAAGGATGGATAAAGTGCATGCATGGGAATTACACTGTAAAACTTGGGTCTCCTCCATAACCCATCAAGGAAGGTAAAAGGCAGACACCAAGTGCCCAAGTTTAGACTTGGACTTGGTACATCATGTTTATTACATGCCTATACATTAATGATAGCAAACAAAACTTGGATAATTTGCTGATACACTGTTTATAACTTACAACTTTTTTAAGGTGCCATCTGGAATCTTACATGGTTAATAATATGACTGTATATATATACTCTTTTATTGATGATTATGTAAATTTTTGATAGTGATAGCCAAAAGATAATGCAATATTTAAGATTTATATACTGTACATTTTTACAAAAATCACTTAAACATATCTACTGAATATGATATCACCATAATATCCTAATTCTATGTATAAAAAATACTTTTTTGGCATTTACCATCCTTATGCATTAGGTCAAACATTTCACTAAGTACACCATGGCTGAAGATCATCCCTTCATTATTTAAACCTGGAATGCCATGCTAATCAGAAAACAAATAATGTTATCTGTGAATGGAATTATGTACTATGCAATCAATTTTCATGTTTCTTAGTGATATACATAAATTAATTATTTCTAATGATAAAGATGCTTAAGATTTATTCAAGTTACACCAGCAGTGAGAACTGGGGGGAAGCTTGAGCCGTTTCATAGTTTGGGCAGCTTTTTGTAGAATACAATCTTGGGAAAGTTGGGAAAATGTTTAGCAATTCAGTTAATATTGTACAATTGATTTTGGAAAAACAATTCCTTAGGGCAATGTTGCAAATTCATACAGTGCTAACTGAAGATTTGCACTATCATGGAAAAAACCTCATCATTGTTTATAAAAAAAAGACTGCCACTGTAACTTGAACTAGTGCATATATATACAATAGTATCTCCTATAATACACCCATGTGTTATGAAAAGAAAGTTAACTGAATCAGAATGATGATGAAGTATGTAGATTTGTTAGGCAAATTTTGAACCTTCAATCGTGAACAGACCTCATCTTCACCTTAATGTAAAGAGGTTTACAGAGTGGATAAGCCTTACATCTTACTTTAATAATAGCTATAATGGCATGCTTTTTCTTTTTTCAACTGTCATTAATTGCAATCCACCCCTAAAAATCAAGGTTCACATAAATTATATCAAAGACGATAGTGAATTATAGTTATGACTGAAATTTTTGATTGATGATACTTTGTGCTTAGACATCTACTTTTAATACTAAAATATGTTAATGTGGCCAAATTCTTATATGCATTTTACATTACCATCACATGTTCAGTGTAACTCAGGAGGCCACAGGGAATTATTTTAAACTAATGGTATCACTGAGATGCTGGAGATGCTACAACCAAGGCAGACTGGTGGTGGCTAATGCCACAGTAAATGCTGACTCGAAAAGGACAGTACTTTATAAAAATTGCACAGTAACAATGCCACTTTAGTGCCATAATGTGCTGAACCTTTTCTTCATATTACTGTCAACACAATTACACAAGTTTCATCATATAATATGTTAGGATAAATACTTTATGCAGTCCCATTTAATAATCATGTTTATAGTAAAACATATTATTGGTACCTTAATGATATGAAAATAATCTGTTTTGCCAGTTACTTTTAATGCTGTTCCTTTTTTTTTAGTTATATAACATTTCACTAACATGTATTGTTGGACAATTATGGATTGTTAGTGTTGTACTGTCCTAGAGGCTCGTTCAAAAGTAAACAATTGAACATATATCAAATATAGTATTCTTTTTCCTGCATTGCATGTGGGAGCAGAGTCAAAAGTTTCCATAAACACCTGGATCTTTCTTCATTTCAATACGTTAAACTGTCAGTCACCTAACTTAAACAAAACTAAACAAACAAACCTGTGAAAAGTTGCTTCCTACTCATACAATCAAAAACCACATGAGAAGGATATAAAGGATTACCAACAGGTGAATCTACTCTGAATATAAATAATAGGTTGAGGGATTCAAGGATATATGAAAATAAGGACAGTTGAGTGTGAAACTGCACAGTTTGCAAAAACGTACTGATCATCTAAATGAGCTGTATGTAAAAGGTACCAATATAAAATATGCCATAACTAAGAGAAACGAAGCCATATGAAGATTTTTCTTCCTTACAAAACCTTTAACATTGCACTTCCTCAAATAAATGTGGCAAAATGATGTGATATTAATAAATCTTTGTATGAAATTTACAGTGTTACAATTACGTGGTTAAGGTAAACCATGGCATAGTCCATGGGGCTTGGTTTTCAATGGTAGGCTCTGATTTTAGTAACCTAGTATACCATAGCTAGTGAATGGATGTGTGCAAATTTTTTCTACTGCTACCTCAGTGTGATGGGCAAAGCAAATGTATTAAAATAAAGGCACCTTACATGAACATCATAAGACATACTGTTCTTGCTACAACCAGGTCATTAGGATGAGCCACTAACCTTCACCATCTTACACATTATAGAAAGAAGCATATCTACACATAAAATCTTTTAAGGTAAAATGTCAATTAGATTGAACCTCTTTAAAGTTCTTCCTGTTGGCTGTGCTGTTGTGAACACTAACAGATGAATACTTAGTTACATCCTTGTGCCCACAAAGTGGCTGCATTCTGGATGATCATCTGAGGATTAACATGGTCCTTGGGAATCAATATCTATCCAGTTTCATTGTATAGACATATCATCACTTTCTTCCATCAACACTACACTACATGTTTTTCTGCATATTTCATATTTAGTGACAATATGCTCCTGGACCTTTGTCATATCAAGATACTACGAGAATTGCTAAACAGAAATTAATTTTCAACAATAAGTCAAAAGTCAAAGGGTCTGAAATGAACTAAAGATGGTGGTGCCTTACGGCAATTGATGTTTGAATCTAGAATGAGTGAAGTCAATTTTCAGTAGGCCTGTTGTGTTTCAAAATGTAACTCAGAAATGAGTGAGATTTAGAAAGAGATTAGGTAGAAAATTGAATTTTCAAACTGTTGAATTTCACCAGGTTACTGCTTCTTCATTCTAAAATGCTGCACAGGTCCAAATTGAGAGAGAAAATATATTCAGTGTGAAAGAAAAGAGTGAGTATTGGAGGGAGGAGAATAAAAAAAAGAGTTGAAGCACACAAAGTGGAATCATCAACATTAGGTTGAATACGGTCAAAGACTGGAAAATGGAGATCATCTACAGTGCGAGAGGAAAGAGGATAGGCAATAACAGAACCCTGTGGGACACCATTATTGATTTTAATAGGGACAAAGTATTCCATCAGCAACTGTAAGAAAAATATGCAGAAAAACAAAGAGGAGCAGAAAAGCCCAAAGAGGTAAGTTTACTTAACAAAGCAAAGACATATTTAACACCTTATCAGATGGTCTACAGATATCAAATGCTGATACAATTTCACTAAAATCCTATAGACATGAGAAACAAACATGGGTCACATAGGAGAGAAAATATGAGATAAGCCTGAAAGTGCAATAGCTACAGTGGTTTTTGAAACAAGGCAATGAGATATTAATTCATTTGGAAGACACATTAGGTAGTAGTTGAAAGGAACATTAGGTAGGAGCCTCTGGAAACACTGTGCTAGAGTTGCCCTCGTCCAGTGGCCTATTAAGGGTGAGGTAACGAAGGATAAGAAGCTGCTCTAGAGTTCAACAGTTATAGAGAGTCTTTTCCTGAGGCCACATCCTCGAGTGAGCTCCCGGTGGGAATAGGTGTTAGAGATATAGGTGAAGATGTTAATATTTAAAAACGTGAGAGTTTTGAAGCCTCTAGAGATAGAAGAAATGAGACTAATTGTGACAGAACTATCCTTTCTTATGGGTGGCCTGAAGAAAGGCATGCTTCCAAGTTTGGGCATTTAGAAAATGAAATAAACGAGAAAGGATTGAGTTATCTAACATGCACACTTGTATATGTTTACAGAATTACATAATCCAATAAAACTAAATAACCAATACTACAAACTGATATTCCTTTGGTCTTGGTCGCAGTTTAATATCAGTTTATACACATAGTGCAGGAATCATTAATATAATGATCATTAGTCACTTTGGATGTCTTACTCTTCCTAAAATTAAACAGACATAATGAAAAAGAAAATACTTTTTAGGGGGCCACATTACAACAGTACAGATGCTTGAAGCAGATTCGTACTACAAGTTTTGCATCTTATAAAATGCAGTCTGCTTCTTATAATTCTTCAGAGAGTTTATCATAAAAGGGCTCAGCATATTATAGTAAGAAAGTGACCAAAATGCTTGAGTATTCCATTCTGTCAGACACACACTACCTAGCAGGGAGATGGTGGGTACACCATATGTTATAAACAGTCATTTTGATTTTTAATGTTTATAAGTACAACATTATTAGACAAGCATAACATATGCATGTCGGCTACACTTAAAACTGTCACCATAAATACCAATATAAAAATGCAAAATACTTGAAAAAGATTGAATGATATTCAGTGAATGAGTATGGTACATACAAAAATTATGATACATTAAAATTTCTAGGGAAGTTTGTTTGACCCTAGATGTGGCAAAAGGATGGACAAATAAATTAGCTTGCCATTACTTGAGGTTCACAATGCAATGAAACTGTACTACTTAATGGTGGCTTGTACTACAAACTGAGATTGTAAGTCACCACTAAGAATGTAACACTTTACTACCTAATTAACACAAATGATTTAACTGAGAACCAAGCAATATTAGGTGATTCATATTGGCTCTTACAAATGTCAAGTATAAAAATCAACCAGATAACATCATGCAGAAAACATGATTCCCCAACTATTTTACAGCCATGTACAGTGATTGGGCTCGTTAATATATCTTGTGCGTTGCTGGTGGAGATATTTATAAAAACAAATAGTGTGAAACTGATGTCCAGATAAATGTTATCTAGTTAACCTTCATTAGATGGGAAAATACTTCCATCTTGATACAACATAACATTAAGCGACGACTCACTGGTCCCATAATAACTACACTGAGCTTTGATAAACAAAGCCAGCATCACTCTGTGTTCAACAATTACCCCTGCCTTTCTTCAATGTACTAAAACTTTGGAAGCATTGATATGAATACATGGCATATTCTTAAGAATGGAAAATTTGACTATTTATATATGGTATATATATATTACATAAACAAACTCATTTACTGGTGTAGAGCAAGGTACGTAAAACTGTTACAAATGTTTAATGGTTCCAACTTATCAACAGGGGTTACTCACACTTCATTATAATTTTTCAAGTGAAGTAAAATTATTTGCAGTATATTTTGCAACAATGTTCTTGTACTTACCTTTAGCAGTATGCAGGGCAGTATGTTTATAATCTCTTTTAGACATATAGCCACATTATCTTTACATACACCTGTATAAGCTGGTATCCTGCTGACCACTTAATCATTTTTCTTGCACTTGTTTTTCTTGACTATCCTTCTCTATACTACAATGCTTACAGTCTCTGAATTTCCCAGCAGACTGCCTGTAGTAACTTCCTGTTTCTCTTTCAGGACAACAGCAGCAACTTTGTTGTGATACTCTCTCATGATAGTGTCACTGATGCTGTCAGGTATTCAAACTGACAGCTTTGTCATGATAAAGAAAAGACTTGTCACATCAGTAAGTTTAATGAGATTGACTTTCTGGATGATAGAAAGTGTTTGAGAAACTTTGGGCACTATTTACAGCATAAAAATAATTCTTCAGAGTTGCTTTTGAAATGTTACGTTTTAAGATTTCTTAAAACAATCCATTATCACATACATTCATTTGTATAAAATCTTTTACCTCTAATTACGACAGTCCACACTAGTTTCTTTTATTTTCACAAAAAATTTGCAAAAATTAGTGTTTCTTACAATAGTACAATTCAAAGAAACATTCGTAAACAATCTTTTCTTTATCCATTTGATTCCATCTCATTTCCATGAGGCCCTTTTATGTCAGGTATGAGCTGAAGTGAGGGGGAAGATGCTTAATTCAAGTCATTGATCTGGAAAACTCCTAGCAATATCACTGAATGACGGTCGCATTTCAGCTGATGGAATCCAGCACTGTCGCATTATCTGAAAAAGGAGAAATAAGAATATTCTTTCTTTACAAGAATCTTGATAAAGCGACTACATTGATGTCACTTGCAAAAAGAAAAAAGAAATACAAATGGATGAAAATGGCAACACCAATAGGTTGATTTCAGGCTGTTTGTTATGGTATAAGCCTTGTGAAACATAGAGGTTACAGTTAAAAGAGAAGATAAAAAAGAACCAAGACTTACATAGAAATACCTTAAAATGCATATCTATAGAAATGCAAGTAATATCATTATCAGATTTAAGTGACGAATTTGTTAACTCTATTTCTAAAAATATCCTGTGGTATAATGCTAAAGTGTAGATCCCTTGACGGAGGAAATCATGGGATGGTGGAGAAAAGGTGGTGATAAAGTGGTGGGGAGGGGTTTCAGTACTGACACATCACTATGAAAAAATATATGTAAAAATAATGGATACATACAAAAAAGAGAGTGAACATAACTGAGAAGGCTGTGGTAGAGCAATGATATCAAATCACTTAGTAGAGAGGTGGCACAGTAAGGGGAGGTACAAGGGTAGGATTTATGATGCAAATTCACTATATGATAACACTTTATGTTTACAATGTACATAAACATTCACACATTTACATTCATTTTGAGGATTTACACCAGTAATGCTTCTAGAGAGTGGTAGTCTCTGAAGAAAGCACCTACTGTGAACAAGGCAATACTTAACAGCCATATGAATATCAAAGTAATGGCTGGGGTATAAACAAAGCCCTGGAACATTAGCACTCACATGATTCCTGGCACCTGCAATGCAGGTTTTACTTGATGATTCTGTGTTAGAAGTGGAGTGAGCATAGGGGAGGGGTGGACCAAGAAGGATATCAAAGCATGGAGTGAAAAGGGTATCAGGGCATGAATATTTAGAAGAATTAAAGGGGTGTATCTGATAAAAAGAATCACATCAGTGTAGCACATGGGAGAAACGTGCTCTCATTGGGCTGAACTACAGGATGCAAAGCAAAGTAAACCACAAAGTATTCTGGTAGTCTGAATATGAACATATGAGGCCGTTTAACCAAAACAGGAAAGGTATTTTGATATGATGTGTACATTTGTCCACAGGCATTTACATTTAAGTGCAGATTTTTCCTCAAAGACTTAGCACTATCTTTGGACTGCAGGAAAGGGTGTATCTGAAATAAGTAGACATAAGACCATATCAAAATTAGATAATACTATCTACTTATAACACAAAAATAAGAGCAACACAAGGTTATATAGCTACTTACAGTATATACATAATCTGGGCAAAACCTTGGTTGTTCCAACACTCGTCCATTCTGTACCATTTCGACTACCTCTGCATTCTTCATCCTTCCATATGGCATCTTTCCACAGGTAAACACCTCCCACATTAACACGCCAAATGCCCACACATCTGATTTTGAGGAAAATCTCATGAAGTTTAGTACTTCAGGAGCTGCCCATTTGATCGGAAACTTGGCACCCCCAGAACCTGTGTATTCATCATCCACAACATACCTGCAAAAGGTCATAATTAATAGCAATAATAAACATATATGCAATGTACTTCTTTTCTTTCATACTTGTTTTCTATTGCTCATGTGAGTAAGTTAAATTAAAAACAGGTGATTAAGCCTTAGAGGAAGAAAATCCTTGCTAGGTTTCCTCATCTTTTCCTTCTTTTGGCCAGCTCCTTGAGTGCAAGAGCCTCAAAAAGACAGAAGTGAATAAGGCCTTTTCTTTGTCTGATCCTGACACTACCTCATTAAAGCAAAAAAACAGCAAACAGTTATAAAAGACAAAGGGGTAGAGGGAGAAATATATATTCTTTTCTTTTCTTTTTCTTTCAAACTATTCGCCATTTCCCGTGTTTGCGAAGTAGCATTAAGAACAGAGGACTGGGCCTTTGAGGGAATATCCTCACCTGGCCCCCTTCTCTGTTCCTTCTTTTGGAAAATTAAAAAAAAACGAGAGGGGAGGATTTCCAGCCCTCAGCTCCCTCCCCTTTTAGTCGCCTTCTACGACACGCAGGGAATATGTGGGAGGTATTCTTTCTCCCCTATCTCCAGGGATAAAATATATATATATAAATATATATATTCTTTTTTTCTTTTTTATATATATCTGTGATTTCCCACATTAGCAAAGTAGCATCAAGAACAGATGACTGAACCTTCGAGAGGAAAAATCCTCACTTGGCCCCTTTCTCTGCTCCTTCTTCTGGTAAGTAAAACTGGAGGGAAAAATTTCCAGCCCCACAATCCCACCCCCTTTTAGTCACCTTTCACATGCAAGGAATATGTGGGCAGTATCTTTTCTTTCCTATACCCAGAGATAATGTGTCGTAGAAGGTGATTAAAAGGGATGGGAGTGGGGAATTGGAAATCCTCCCCTCCAGTTTTTACTGAAGGGGAGGAAGTAAAGTGTTTTAGATATCTGGGAGTGGACGTAGCAGCGAATGGAACTATGTAAGTGGAAGTGAGTCACTGGGTGGGGGAAGGGGCAAAGGCTCTGGCAGCGATGAAGAATGTGTGGAAGGAGAAAACGTGATCTTAGAGAGCAAAAATGGGTATGTTTGAAGGAATAGTAGTACAATAGTATATGGTTGTGAGACACAGGCTATAGGTAGGGTTGTATGGAGGAGGGTGGATGTGTTGGAAATGATATGTTTCAAAGGGTAAGAGAGATATGTGGAAATAAAAAGAGTGTAGTTGAGAGAGCAGAAGGTGTTTTGAAATGGTTTGGACATATAAAGAGAATGAGTGAGGAAAGATTGACAAAGAGGATACATGTGTCAGATGTGGAGGGAACAAGGGTTAACACTGAATGGCAAAACTTACACTGATGTACTCGTATGAGAAATGGGCACATTTGAAAAGAAGCTAACACACAGCCAGTAACTTAATAAATTTGTGAAATATTAAGAATATAAAACAGGTATTACTCAGTCTTTCTAAAAAGAAAAGAGTTAATCCAGCAGCTAAGTCATGTCAACAAAGTGTTTCTCCTTAGGGTATGATCAAGGTTAGACATTTCACCATGTTATGTAAAAGAACAATATTACTGTAAGTAATCTGTTGTTCACACAAACTAAATGGGAACCCTAAATGGAAAAACTAAATTAGAGTTTCAAAAAGTATTGTAGATTACAACAATAATACATCTCAAATATCTTATGATGTATAATTAGTGAAGTCATTCTACTTACCGAGCTAGACCAAAATCTCCAACTTTAATCACATTTTGAGCTCCTACAAGGCAATTTCTTGCTGCTAAGTCCCGGTGAATAAATTTATGGTTTTCTAGATAGGCCATACCAGCACACACCTATAAAGCAAAAACCATAACTTTGTAAAGGTGTTCAAAATACAGTCCTATTACACAGATATTCTGTTTGCTATAGAAAGCTTGTATATCTAGTGTACTCCTATGTAATCATTTATTTTGGGCTGATATTAACTGACATAATTTATAAAAAACAGTGAAAAACTATTTTCCCAAATGCAGTTGCATTGAATTTAACTGTCTGCTTTAGGAAAAATTGAAGTCATCACATAAGTAGAAGTATACTTAACCCACACAACTCATTCTTCATAACAATAGATTATGTAGAAGCTTTAGGTACAAGTAGTAGGTAGAAACATTAGGCAGGAGTTAAATGGTCAATATTTTTGTGACTTACCTGCAAGCACATGTCTGAAAGAATGTCAATGTTGTTCAACAGGCTTCTTTCATTACTTCGAAGATACTGTAACAATGAGCCATACCGAAGGTATTCTGTGACTATATAGATGGGGCGATGTCTGCTACATACACCGTACAACTGAACCAAGTTCGTGTGCTTTAATTGTCTGCAATGGAAAAAAATAGTCAGAAATACTATATCAAAATGGGTGGAAGAGAATGATGAACATTAAACAGGTAAAAAAAATCAAGACTCAACTTATGTAAAGCTATTTGTGTTATTGTAACACCTAAGTGCAAATAAAAAGCCTAAGGTTCAATCATGAGCTAGGAAGAACATCACTCAAACTTTTTTAAAAAGACAACCCATCCTTATTTGACCACTGAAAGCAGGTACCAATTTACATACTAATAATTAGGCTTTCAATTCAAATGAGAGATTAAGAATGTAACAAAGGTAAATAAGAAATAGTGAAGTACTAATTTCTTCTACAACCAGTTTCATGATGGCATGAGAGATAAAGTAAACTGTATTTTCATTTACATATCATTTAGTTTGTATTCATTAAGATCCCATTATTTTTCAGTCCTTGTAATAATAAATGATTAGTAGAGCAGCATACCCTGAAGCACCCTGACTTACGTCATGACTTTAGCCTCTTCAATGAACTCATCTTCACTCATTGTTCCTTCCTTCATCATCTTTACTGCTACATCAAGGCACCGAAGTTTACCATGTCGCACCACTCCAAACTGACCTGATCCTAGCTCCTCCAGTAAGTTTAATTCACTTGGGTCAATTTCCCATTTGTCTGAAAAATAAGATCATTTGTTACTACAGAGAGAATTTTCAAATAATTCACACGATACCCCTGATCACTTAAAATATACTTTTCCAACATGTAGTTAATGCCTGTGTCCTGATCACATTTTTATTCAAAAGTTTGTTGTGCATGTTTTACAGGGGAGTGGTGATTGAAAGGGTGGTTACATGCAGAGAACTTCAAATATGAGAGGAACACTGTGGCTTTAGGAATGGCAGAGGATAAGTGAACAAGTGTTTGCTTTGGGAAATGTGCACATGAAATGCTCAGAGACAGAAGGACCTGTATGTGACATCTATAGACCTTCAGAAAGTGTTTGGCAGGGTTGATAGAGATGCTCTATGGAGGATGTCATGAATACACGGTGTGGAAGGAAAGCTGCTCAAAGCAATGGTGAGATTCTATCGTGAGTCACGCATGTAGGAATAGGGGAGGGTTAGTGGTTTCAGGTGAGGGTGAGTTTTATTCAGGAGTGTATGATGTAACTATGGCTGTTCAATTCATTTATGGATGAGGTGGTGAAGGAGGTGAATGCAAGGATTTTGGTTAGAGGAGTAAGGAAGCAGTTTGTTTGAGGCAGAGGGAACCAAGAGGCAAAGTGACTGAGTTTGGGAGTGTGTAAAAGGAGAAAGTTGAAATTAAACATGAGTAAGAGCAAGGATATTAAGTCCAGCGGTGGAGGGGATAGATTATTTGGAATGTGTTTGAATGGAGATAACTAGGAGGAAGTGGAGTGTTCTAGATACCTGGGAGTGGATGAGTCATAAAGAAGTGAGGGGGCAAGGGCCCTAGGCACACTGTGGAGTGTCTGGAGAGTTTACTGTCTCTAAGGGCAAAGATGGGTACATTTGATGATACAGTAGTTTAGTCAATGCTGCATGGATGTAAGGCACGGGCCTTATGCAAAATTGTAAAGAGGGTGGATGTGTTGGAAATAAAATGTATGAGGACAATGTATGGTGTGATGAGTTTTGATTGCAGATCTAAACCATATGTAGCAGTCATGCAGAAATTACAGAGAGGTCTGTGGGGTCTGTTTGTGAATAAGGGGCTCTGGTTTCAGTGTATTATACATGACAGATAATGTAAGGGTGCAAGTAATTGAGGTAATTTCTTCGTTTGTTTCTAGCACTACCTCGCTGATGTGGGACACGGTGATTATGTATTTAAAAAAAGATATAACTGTTACCAAACAAAGGTACTCTAAGCCAGTAATTAATTCTCCCTGCACTCTTCAGCAGCTATACCGTAGTAGCAAATTTTCAAAGAACCAAAAACGGAAAGGCAGAAATACATGGACTACATGTGAAAACCAAGGCTTTCCTGAGAGAGAAATTATGATCAATAACACTTTCCACTCACCAAGGAAGTAAAGTAATATTTTGCACTTTTTGCTTTCAAATCTGGCAAGGTATATAAATCTTTAGCTGGGCTACCTCTATCAACTTCTCTTTCTAATAAAGTACATCAACACAGTTAAACATTACAGTAATCACAAAACTGGACGCTAAATAATTCAATCTCTTCTGCAACATACCATGACTAAGACCTGCAGTTGTGGGTGCTTGTCTGCCTTGTACTGGTGGTCTCAGTCTGGCACAAAGTCCTCCAGGATTGAGTTGATGTCTGTAAATCAGGTCGGGAATGGTCTGGCACTTGATGTGATGTGAAAGATAGTAGTTTCCCTCTTGGTCTTTTTTGATGTGGTAGTGTTTCACTTGAGGGTGAGACCTGGGGAGACAGTGGGGGCATTAGACATTGTTAGTAGCTAAACAGTGAAAAAAATGAGGGCAAAAAAACAAAATCGTAGATCAGAAAACTGGGAGAAATAATAAGACTAATATGATCATAACCCCATGAAACAACTAAAAAACAAATTTAACAAATAAGCTTGAGAATAATTATAAGGATTTCTTTACTATGAAACAATGGGAAACTAGTGATAAACAAGCAAAGAGACAGAGAGAGAGGTAGGAAAGGCAAAAGAGAGGAGAATGAACTTTTTATCATGTGATATCGAGCAAACTGGTCAGTGGCTTTTTGGCATCAACTTGACTATTCATGTGGCATTTTAAGAATATCTTTTATTTAGGCTTTGCTTATGCATTAATATCATCAGCTTTGCTACTGTAATCGAAGTCTTATGAAGAAATGCTGCTGGAATTTTGTCTGGTCATGGTTCTGAGTTGTCTTTTACCTGAGTTAACCCTTACATATTTTTTGGAAGTCACTTCTATATCTTCCTCCCAGTTCAAAAGGTTCAATCTCAGTTTTTCCTTTGTTTTGTTCATTTATGAGAATAAAACTTTTGTATCCCTTTTAGCATTATGTAGTACTTTTTCCTTGTTCATTTTCTGTTTTCTCATGTGATTCCGTTATTTTTTGTTAGTGTCTCTTATTTTTCATCAAGCTCTTTTTCATCTCTTTGCTAATTAGCTAATATTTTCTTTTTTTCATTCTCTTGTGTTCAATCCATTTAACACAACAGTATCATTCTTTTTTGGTATTAATCCATTTATCATTTGGCTTATTCTTTTACAAAATACTGCTGTGTTGGCATGTATATTACTCTTGCTGAAAACCTCATTTCAAGGTGTTTGCTGTAATATCATTAACCCTTTTAAAAGCTGGTTGACAATGCAGGCTGTGACATAACCTTTACTCTCCCTAGACCATATATGTTGACAACTCACAAAGTCAGAGCCCCATGCATGCAGCATGGCCACAAATGATTACATATCCTGTTACTGTATGTCTTTCTATTTGCTGCTACATAAATAAGCATAAATCTTTCTCTGTTCTTCTTCCAAGACTGTACACATGCAACCTATTCATCTTTTCACAGTAGTTCTAATGTCCCACCACCTCAAAATTTTACTTGTACAGATTCTGAAATCTTTCTAGCTTTTTTATCACAACTTGATTAGCTGGTTATGTTACAACGTAGAAGTATTTACATTTGCTTTTCATATATACTACAAACATTTCATCAGATTTTTATCACTTGTGTTATCAGCATTCCAATCATTATATGGTTCAACTGTATTATCTTATCAATGTGCTCTTTGAATTCAAGTTTCTTGTTTATGAAGACTCCTAAAAATTTGATTATGGGAAAGATTCAGAACAGAAACAATGTAGGAAAGTACTTTTTATGTTCAGTGTTTAACTCAAACTAAAAACTATATATATATATATATATATATATATATATATATATATATATATATATATATATATATATGCAGGAGAAACAAAACAAAATCCCCTCCCCAACACAATGTACTTCAACTCACTGTTTAGAAAAGACAGACAAAGTATAAATCCCAGAGTTAGTTGTTGAGTTTCTGACAACAAAGCAACCCTCCCGCTCTTGCTGCAGCAACAACACTTCAGCCCGTTGCCTTGTTGCATCACCTAAATACCACCTGCAAACAAAACCAATGGAAAATTTAAATTTGGATATAGTTTTACAACCAGTACTCAAGAAACTTTACTTTTGTACTTTAGTTATGCAAACCTAGTTACTAATTAAGAAAAAAAAATTCTTGTAGACCTAAGAATAGTTTTCACACTGACTACTAAATGCCAGACATAAATGGAAAATTACTACCTAAACCTGGACAATACAGGATATCACTTCAATCGTCTGTAGCACAGTGCTGGCAAAGAAAATCCAAGTATGCTCAAGCATTCAGAACAAAATAATAATGAAAAAAGAAACTTACATAATTTTGAAGTTCCTGGAAATTAAGTGATAAGACTATTTATTCTCTGGATAATCAATTATGATGAGAAAATACCATAATAGCTTTCTTGATAAATTTCTATAGACCTATGATAGTGTAAGGATACTCCTACTGTATTCACTTTAGTATCATACTCTAGTAAACTGAATATATATTTACAAGTACTAATACATTTTGAGGAATTAAATATTTGATAAGGACTGAAGTTGCCTACTTAGATAAAGAGCCATCTCATATACTCACTCATACTGTTGCAAACTCGTGGTCCCTCGTTCCCTGACGTAGTTGCTTGGTGCAAATCCCTCATGTCTGCAAATCATATTCAGTGGCAGATATTAAAACTATAATTTTCTCTGTTTGAATGCAGAGAATTCACATATATGCCAATAGCTATGAAGAAGGAGGCACCTGGGGCATGAAGAAGTAAAGTATACTCAAAATGTTACCTATTCTAAGGGCAACTATTCGTTCACCAGAACTTACCCAGTCTGAATGTTCTTCATTTTCCACCAGTGCTCCTGCGTGTCTTCAATAACCTCTAACTCATCGTGCTGTGGAATAATTCAGAGATTAGCTGCAAACAGTGTTTAATAAACATATTCCCATACATGCCAATAGCTATGAAGCTGATAATGAATGCAGATACTGCATTCGGTTTGATTTTCAATAAAAAGTAGCTATCTCTACTTTATTATTGTAAATCTGAAAATGAGAAACGAGATTTATAAGGTACGTTAAAAATCCAAATCTAGAAACCATTATAAAAGGCAAAAGAATTGAATTATGAGTTAATCGTCTCGATTTGTTAGAAAAAACAATATCAGACTGCAAAAGCTTGTTTGTGATTATCAAAGTGAAGGTAAGGGAGCATGGTGAATTATGTTTAAGACAAAGGTAACAACGTACAGTGAAGCTTGTAAGAATATAGCATCATTAAAACTACACTGACGAAGGCTTATTGGGACTCGTCACCTTCCAGAGGGAAGTAAGATTTGTATATTTGAGGAAGTAATAATAAGTGAAATGAGGCTCATATGGATGAATTGTGGATGTTCTTTACATGGCAGATGCAAAACTTCTGTTACACATTACTAAAAGTTATCGCCAGGATATAGCTGCTGTGTTGGTTGGTACAAGTATCAGCGTGAAGAGCCATATTTAAGTACTCACTTTCCGTAAGGACAGGTCCCCGGCTTCAGTAGCATCATAGTCGTACAGGGCCTCCACCACTTTCCGCCGCTGTTAAGAGAAAAAAAATACATACAATCAGTTAATATTACCATAAGAGTTATCATTCAAACTTTACCGCCAATAAATGACATGGTATTAGGGTGCCTACAGAGTTAAACTATCGATACACATGTTAATCTACTAAATATAAGTGATCCTCCAACAGAGTAGTCGTGAGGCAAGATGGACACATGATACTCATTCCTCCTGTGATTTAGTACACTCGCTCATCCAGCCTCTTCCACGGTGAGGTCATAAAGAACCCTCACAACTCCGGTGGTGTGGGGCACTCATCACCACGCAGTCTCTCTAACCCGGTTTACCTAAGGGGAACCCCCGAGTGCTTACCTGAAGCAGCAGTGCCACCACGCCCAAACACGCAATTTACGCCCTCAATCACTCCAAGTCTCCAAGTAAAACAACTGAGGTATGTCACGCCTCAGTCTACACTGATGTCTCGACGCTACAAAGCTCACAGACCAAATGAGATCCTTGAATGTATCTCATATTCTATGGTAATTTTTGTTTATGCAGTAAAATCGTATTAAAAAGTATGCCGACCTTAAAAATTGGATCGTCTACGACCATTGATTAGTCGTCCTTGGAATAATGCAAATAAGAATGTGGTCTGTCGCTGCAGCCTTCCAGTTATACATGACAAAAAAAAGTTGGCTAATGCTTCGCTGAACATCCCCCTCTCCGTGTGTGTGTATATATATATATATATATATATATATATATATATATATATATATATATATATATATATATATATATATATATATATATTTTTTTAATTTTCCAAAAGAAGGAACAGAGGGGGCCAGGTGAGGATATTCCAAAAAAGGCCCAGTCCTCTGTTCTTAACGCTACCTCGCTAACGCGGGAAATGGCGAATAGTTTAAAAAAAAGAAAAAAAAGAAGAAATATATATATATATATATATATATATATATATATATATATATAATATAAAAATTTCTGAACCAGGAGTCCCTTCTATATTTACAAAGATCCCGCTGCAATCTGCAATCGGGAAAGCGGCCACAGGTCATAAAGTGCAGCGATGTTGTGTGTGTAAATACGTGTGTGGGAAGAGCACGGGGGGATCTAAGCAGTAAATGTTGGGTGTCTTCCCTGTGGTCCTTGCATCGTGGACATGAAGGGTCCTGGGGTGTGTTGAATCCGTTTGTAGTAATATATGGATGGGTGATGCCCTAGAGCATAGACCGGAAAGTACGACTCGTGAAAAGGATGCAAAACCCCATGAAAAATCTAATTTCGTTTACTGAAGGAACCTAATGAACTTAGCGAGGTGTCCATCCGCGTTGTACCTTAAGCATGACGGTACGACCTTTGAACACGGCGCTACGACCCTTGAGCACGACTGCTCGACTTGCCAACGGGGACATGACCTTTGAGAACGAGTGCATGACCCTTCACCACGATGGTAGTCTATGGTTATGATAACATGACCTTTTATATAATGCTTACGGGTCATAACACTCAAAGGTCGTACCACCGTGTTCAAGGGTCTTATCGTCAAGGTCAAAATGTAGCGTAGTGTTCGAGGGTCGTACCGCTATGCCTAAGTGGTCGTACCTCTGTGCTCAAAGTTCAAACCTCTGTGCACTGCAGGTCACCATCAGGAAGACTACATAAACGAGCAAACAACTCAACATACGCGAGTTGCCTGACAACCAGCAACCATACGACGTACAACTCCAGCTAACAGGGAGAGTATTTTCATGTAGAGTATACACAGCTCTACAGCTCATATAAAACAAAAAAGGTAAAAACCAATATTTCCCCATGCTCAAAAAAAAAGAAAAAAATATTCCATTT
Organism: Panulirus ornatus; assembly: GCF_036320965.1. Classification (NCBI taxonomy): domain Eukaryota; kingdom Metazoa; phylum Arthropoda; class Malacostraca; order Decapoda; family Palinuridae; genus Panulirus; species Panulirus ornatus. Next base: position 3,685,543 of record NC_092236.1, on the reverse strand, counting down.
TGCAAAGCTAAAAGACCATGAAAAAATAAATTGCATACGGGATACATTTTTTCCATAGGACACAGAAACAGCAGCCGGGTTCATATCAATTATTCACGGGTTATTCATCCAGTGAATAATTAATAGTATAAAATAATAATAGTTTTAAAAAACTCCACCGACGCTGACGGGCACAAGGCCGACGTAATGTTTATCAACATGCCATACTGTGCTCTCAACCACGATAGCAACGGAGGAAAATACAACTGAACGACACATACATCTCTCTCTCTCTCTCTCTCTCTCTCTCTCTCTCTCTCTCTCTCTCTCTCTACGGGAATAATAGCAATACGTACTGACATTAACGGGAGATTAACTGCGTAAAACGATGGCCACATTAACGGGAACCTAACTGTGACGATCTCGTCCACACTAACGGCAGTTTAACAGAGGCTAACCCGGCCACATCTCCGGCAAGTTTAAAAGCCGATCTCGGCTACGCTAACAGTAGGTTAACAGTGCCAGTCCAGACCACAAAAATGGGAGGTCAACCGAGCCAACTCCGACCGTAGTAACGACAAGCTAACAAGTGCCAACTTTGGTTACAGTGTCGGCAGGTTAACAGTGCCATACAGGCTACACCAACGGCTGGTTAACACTGCTATTCCCGGTCACACGAACGTAACCATAATATAATACGTTTCCAAAATCTGCAAGTGACAATAACGTTTATTCTTCTCGACGCAGCACACCTTAGCTGAGACGGAACCCCCACAGGTCCACCCAACCTCCCCTCCTGACCCTGCCTTCATGCATGTTAACTGTGACGTAGCGTGACGTTAACAAGGGTCGCCCACAGTCAGTCTCATCAACAGCTGCATCTCGTAATTCTGGCCACTCCAGCCATCAAGGTTTCTTACGTACGTCTGGTCACTACTATATATATATATATATATATATATATATATATATATATATATATATATATATATATATATATATATATATAAGTATATAATCTTTTGCCAAAAGCTGCCGTAACCTAAAAGCTTCATCAATAGAAAAAAATAAAAAAATCGATCTTCAATAGTCTAAAAATCCTATAACTTTCAGGTCAGGTTATCACTAGGGAAAGTAGACCACAAAACTGATAAATGTTTTGTTCCAACAAACATAAGCTCGCCCACGAAACCCAAAGAGAAAGGTCACACGAAGGTAAACTGAACACACGAAACTTGTGTTTGAACAACCTATTGACAGCTACTAATGTGACGTGAGATGGGGTAATCAAGCAGAGTGAGCGGTATTTAACGATAATTACCCGAAAGTAATCATCGGCCATGTTCGGCGGCACCCAGCGCGTTCGTCTAGCAACCCTCGACACAGCCAGCCAATCAGGCCGCTTTGTTCTCCACGCTGCTCCGCCAATCAACTCCATCTTTGAACCACGGTCAAATAAACAAGTTTCTTTTTATATGAGCGGAGGCGACGAACGTGCTTTGTGTGTGTGTGTGTGTGTGTGATTTTTTTTGTTCGTGTTTGTGTGTGTTTGCGTTCGTGTGTGTGTGTGTGTGTGTGGACGCGCAGGCGTTTTTGTGCCTCTTGATGAGGACACCTTTTTTTTTACGTCGAAAGTTGTAACGACGTTTGTATATTTTTCCAATTGGTGTTTGTTTTCCCGTGACTGACGGCTGTCGCAGGTACAGGGGAACGCCGTGGTGGGGGACAGCAGGAATGGGCAAGTCGGAGATACGTGGACGAGAAGAGGATTTAAAAATACCTTGTATACAGTCAGAAATCTAGAAACTTTTTTTCTCTCGTGTCATCAAACCCAATATCTTAATATTTCAACTCCGACATTCTGGTAATTTTGAGTTTCTGTGACAGTATACTATGTGACAGTTCATTCCCATAACTTCAGGTTAATGTGACTGTCTGTATCATGAAACTAAAACCCCAGGATATCTTATTCCTATCACTCACTCCCCAGTAACTGTCTTTTTCCTATCACTAAGACCCGCGCCCTTCCTGTCTTACACCCTAGTAGCCAGCCACCTTGTCTCTTTCCAAAGACTCTCTTCCGACCTCAGTATCACATTAATTCTCACTCCGGACTTTACATCCTGCTCACCACCTCTGTATTAACAACATACGTCCTAAGAACGCCCAACAAGAATTGCACTCGATCAAATTCAAGTAAGAGGCGGGGCAAAGAGCTCACATTAAGGCGCCCGCCTGCGGGTCGTAACTAACACAAGTTTATCCATTTGCAGCTTAAGTGCCAGAACTTGGTACGTTAAGCCTCCCGCTGCCTTCCTCCCTCCGCCTCCTTCCAGTGGCACCTCTGTATGCGTCAACTATATACCAGGAGACGCCACATCAGTTCGGGGTCGTCAGCTGCACCAGGAGTCGTCTCATTAGCGTAAGATCTTCAGTTGTATCAGCACCTTCGCCTCCTCCCGAGCCCTGTAAACCCATCCCTTCTCCTCGTTAAGGAGTCAAAGGTTAGCCTTACATCACCAACATCTCTTCCCTGGTGCCGGGAGAATTTCCCTGTTGGCTGTGGCAAAAAACATGGCTGATCATGAGAGGTTACCCGAGGCTTGTAACATCACAATCGCCGCAAACCATCGACTCCAGTCATCCTGGCCCCACTACTGGTTACACCAGGAAGGCCAGAAGCACCTGCTCTGGGCCCCAACACACGCACTACCTTGTCTAACTTCACCATTATAGGTCTTATAATTATCGGAATTAAACCTAATAATTACATGTACGTGTTAGTAGACTAAAGAGTAATTATGACGAGAGTCTGCCTTGCGGTTGGGATAGCGCGTAACACTCATAATGAGGGAGAAGATAAAGACAAGTAATGAGACTCGTCAAGCAGGTGGCAGTCTGCCACATGCCACAGCCTCATCAACCCAACAGATGGAGACACCGCGTTGACCACTACCTGACGCTTGTGTAAGCGACGCTGTCCAGTCTACCAATCAACTCCCGGACTCGCAAAAGCCTCTCACAAGGAGAGATTGTATCATGTTAATCGCCACCATACAACTTTACAAGCCGGTCCTGATACCTGGCACCGGTTTCATGAGCACAACAGTACGACATTAGTTAGTGCCAGTCTAACGGCATGATCTGTGACTTGTCTCACATGGGTCAGGTTAGATGCAACCATCATACACAATGACCATCATCATACTCAAGAATGATACCGTCGTGCTCAAGGATCATACCGTCGTGCGTTCAAGTGTCAAGCTGCCGGGCTCAGGAGGTTACAAGTGGTAGGCGCTGCTAGATACGACCTTTCAACCGCCCTTAAGACAGGTGGTCCGCTTGCGTTACCCCAACCCAAGAGATGACGAACCTCCACAGTGCTCAGTGATGTACACCTGGGCCACAGTGAGGCTCAGGTGAGAAGGACGAGGGTAAACAAGCAACACAGCAAGAGGTGAGCTACAAGAAGGTCAGCAGCAACACTGATGATCATTAGAAACTGTAGACAACGTTTTGAGATCCGTCACCAGAGTGAGGTAACCAAGCATCGCCAGCGCGGAGACCAAACGAACACACTTGTGTACAAATTATCCTCCTCTCGGTACACAGCTGCAATAACACCGTAGTTAAGATAGCGACATCATGCTATCATCCAAGGGTATTAGATCTGGAGATACAATCTGTATGAGGGTCCAACAGCTTGCCCGGGTTTACGACAGTAATACAAAATAAATTATCAAGTTGTAAACCACTGAGTCGAGACGATCTAAGGGTTGAGGGACGTTCTTATCTCTGACCATGGGATACATAATCTATTGCTAATGTGAGGTCAACGGTCATAATTTTTACTATTTACAAGTACGTTACAGATTGATGACATCAACATCTTTACAACTGAAATTTGATGATCTTTTATGTGTTATTCTTCATGACGGCATAACTCGAAGGAACAAGACGATCATCCCACCACGTCTTTTAACATAAGGAAGACACGACTTTTCTGAGGCAACTTACCACGCCTCAGCTCTGCTTCCGGCGTTAAAGCTACGGGATGGTGTACTGAGAAGTGGGCAGGAGTGTGGGGCTGGCTGGCCAGCAGGAAGGCGCCGCTGCCGCCACACCACCTCGCATTACCACTACAAACGACCTCGTAAACGTGCCAAATTTGCCAGGATCTGGTGCGGATCGGGATAATAGATCTGGATCCTAGGAGCCAGCCAGCCAGGGGAGGCAGAGGAGAACCAGCAATCTGGGCCAGTGTTGTGGGTGTAGCATCTTACCCTCCCACTCACTCATTTACCAAGATGAGGAAAATGCGGACACCGGGGCAAGGGTCTTGGGGGAGGATTCCGAGACCCGTGATCTAGTCAAAGTTCCACAACTCTGAGGTCTTGAGAAAGAAGTCTTACCATTCGAGAGCCTCTGGTGATTAGGGTTCGTGCATAAGAGTAACGGTGGTTGCTTGGGCTAGTGAGTCGCGAAGTGAAAGACAATGAACAAGAAACGTGAACAATGAGGAGTCTTACGAATAATCGTCTCTGAGGAGGCAGAGAGGCATCAACAGGACGCTGTGATAATAATCATATCGATATAAAAGTGAAGGGAATCTTCCATCTAGTTGCCAAGGCCATACGCACAGACACCAAGGGACGGCACGCATACTGAGCAGCTCACCCAATCTCCCAAGCAATGATAATAATACAATGACCATTATCCATCAAGGTCTGATATTTAATGTGCAGTGACGGACGTCTGATCCAGCCACATATAAGCCCTGCCAGGGATCATTCTGCCGCTAAACACAATACCCAAACACACTCGACGTTATTATCCTTATATGGCCTCCCATCAGGACCACACCACAGAATGAAGAGCGGGGAAGCCTCGGAGGTTACCCGTCCCTGAGCGCCAAGCACCTGTCAATATCCCGTCCCGCCAAACAGCACCGTTCATCTGTCTATATTGTCTCCAAATGTCTGTAAAACTCTTCACATCTTACTGGTAAATAAATCCAAAAGAAACCAACTCCCCTGACGTCACAGCACCCTACCGTCTCACGTATGCTTCGCTGGTTGGGCGGCGCTGTGGCTGTATGCGAGAAAGGGACTAGTATTAGTGTTGTGTGTTATGGTGAGAGCAGCGTCACCTTGTCATACTGATCCAAATGACCGTCATTTACTCTCTCTCTCTCTCTCTCTCTCTCTCTCTCTCTCTCTCTCTCTCTCTCTCTCTCTCTCTCTCTCTCTCTCTCCATCATCACTTCTTTCTCCACCTTCCCATCATTCGTCTCCCATTCCTCTATCTACACTACCGCCTCTTCCTTATCTTCTCCACAGACCTCCACCCTTGACACCCCGCGACACTGGAGTCCTTCGCCATCCTTTCCCGCCAGTCACCTCAACCATAATAAACCAAAGGTGTGAAGTTGTAAACAAGGATGCCCAGGGTGGAGGCGTTAGAACAGGCGACTCCCCTCCTCCGGTGGTGATGAAGGTGAAGACGCTGGTAACCTCCTGTCGCTCCCTTCATCGCCACCGCAACACATCCAGTCTCATCCTTCAAGACTTTCACCACAACATGGGAGGTGGGAAGTGCCAGCACCTACAAGGTATGGGTGGTGTTGGCGAGGCGCTCCGGAAAGCCAACCGTATGCTACGGTAACCCGCACTAACCATCATGGCTGCAACACCCGGACTTAAGAGGGGGAAATGCTACCTTCACACCGTAAATATCCTGGTTAGATCATAGTACCTTCAGCCTTGACATTTAACTTGCCACCTTAGCGCTAACCCCATGAAGTATCACTCACTTCCCAGCACCGGGCGGGGGCGCGAGAATAGACACACAGCGTCCCTCATCCGCACTATCCAGCACAACACACGCGACATCTCTCTGCAGCAGTTGCTTGCGTTACCCTTTGTCCTCCCCCTACTGCGGGCTTTCACGTTTCTTTTCCTTCCCCTTAGCCTTGACACCCTCCCTTTCCCTTCCTAGTGGCCGGCTTCCCATCCTCCCCCCACCGCCGAGGAGTGGGGGTTTCACCCATACCGCCCTCCCCACCCGCCATCACCACGTCGACGAGACCATCAGCGCCAACAAAGGTTATGCAATCACCGGCTGACGGTGGGGCCCTCTTGAGGCCACACCTCAGACGATCACTAATGACCTCCTGCAGATAACAGGGGCGGCAGTAATGCGATGATTAAACAGTAAGTCTGTTATTAATGACTACTTGATGCAGGAGGCTCTGGTCTCAGCAGGGTAACAGGAGCATCAGTACTCTGTGAGTTGCACACTCAACAAAAGCTCCTCCTTTGGCAGTATCTCACTAGTTTAACGTCTTTCATTACAGGGGCCTTTATTTCACATTTTTCCAGTACCGTAGCGGTGGCTTCTGTGCCAGCAAGCAGCAAGCAGTGTCGCACCTGGCATGGTGGGTGCCACTCTCTGTCCTCTCATTTGTTCTCATATTACCGCCTCCCTCATGTTGTCTGACTCCTAAGCAATCATATAAACAAAGGCTTGGTGTGGTGTGGTGTGGTGTGGTGTGGTGTGGTGTGGTGTGTGGAGTGGAGTGGAGTGGAGTGGAGTGGAGTGGAGTGGAGTGGAGTGGAGTGGTGTGTGTGTGTGTGTGTGTGTGAGTGTATCTTTGATACATGAGTGTGGCAGGTGTAAACCACCACAACAATGGCCTGTCCTTCATCTTGTAGCATCACCCACAGCAAAGCAATCCACCAGTGACATCACCAGTGGCCCTCTATGGTCACCCGCCGCCTCACTTATTTCCTACCCCCACGTCTCCAACCCAGCGCCACTCCCTCCTGCAGGCCGCTGGAGTCCTGCGGCAGTATCGTGACCCGCCTCCCGTGGTGCCTGCAGTTGCGGGAGCCTCGAAGCCTTCCTCTGGCCTCCACAAGTGGCTATAACACAGCGTTACACCACTGTATGTTTCAACTATCGGATGTAGGAACCTGAGTTCACTTACTTATGACGACGAGCAATATCACCTTTACCCAGCAGGGGTAAATCCTTTATGTATTCAATATGTTATCAACCTTATTAACTGAGTTCCTAGACTGATTGTATAAGTAGCTATATTACCTAATTCTAAACTCGTAAATCAATCTACAAGCGCTGCCGAAAAACAATGGCTACTTTTAATACGCTAGGAGAAACAGATCGACTAAACGTGACTTGCTGTCTTAAGTTAGTCAGGATACCTCCTGGTGGCTTGTCTGTAGGAGTTTGAAAACCTGAACCCCCTCAGCATCGCCAACACCACGTCCACTGGCTATCAGATCATGAAGACCATGAGCACCCAACGCCCAGCTGTCGCTAGAGTGTGACATCAACGGACGATCACTAGCACACATGTTCAGAGCCTCGCCCACCTTCTCCTCACATCTTAACATTATGGTCCCACAACGTGTCCTCAGTGTAGCTGCTGCAGCTGACGACAGGTGGAGCACGACGGGTGTCATGCTCCCTGGCCATGTTAGACCTGGTGAGGAACTGCTGCTCCTCCTCAGCTGGAGCAGGCAAGAAGGGCACGGCGCACGTTGGTCATCCCGCCTGCGCGTTCACACACCCGCCAGCGCCTGCTTCCCTGACTCAGATCACACCAGCTCCGCCACACACTTCCCATCCAGATGTCCCATTCACCACCTCACCCCTATCTGCTCCCTCAGCCGATACATCATACTCCACCCTTATTCCTGCTACTTCACCACCACTTCTCCCTCGCTTGCTCCCTCCTCCTCCACCTCCAAAAGACCTTCCTCCAACATCGCTTCTATTCCTCCAAAATCTTACACTGCCGGTTGCCTTTTCCCTCTCCTCCTATTCCCATTTCTCCTCCTACTCCTATTTCTTCATTCTCTGCCAAGCACCTTTAGAATCTTTTCTCTTTTTCCTCAACAATTTTTTCTGTTGTATCACTTACAACCTCGCATAACGTCACAACTGTGCACCAATCACCGCTACCAACCTCCAGCCCACCTTGCTTCGCCATCACTTCCTACGTCAAACATCTGCAAGCTGCATTGTTTACAACGCAATAAAGAGCAACGCCGTAAAAACTAAGATAATTTGAAGGTCAAATTCTAAAAGAAGCTAAATACATATTGAATATATATTGTCTCAAGGCTCTTAAGTTGTTTACCACTAAGATGTGGTTGGATGCTTGTACACCACGGCTTATGGAGGAGACGCCATTAGTCTAACACGTTTGATGGTGCGCCCGATGCACACCATAACAGACGACCCAACTGGCAAAGTAAACGGACGTCACATGAGCAGCAATGGCTCCGGGGCTTTACTCTGTGAGCTCCATATATCCTGTGACCAACTCCACTACTCCACCACACTGGTCATGTGGCCATCACCACCACTCCACCACACTGGTCATGTGGCCATCACCACCACTCCACCACACTGGTCCTGTGGCCATCACCACCACTCCACCACACTGGTCCTGTGACCAACTCCACCACTCCAACACACTGGTCCTGTGGCTAATCCAACACACTGGTCTGTTGCCATCCGCCAGCAATGCCACCACTGGTCCCATGGTCGCTATTGCTACTCCGTCACACTAAAAGCAGCCTTACAGCTCTATGCTCGAGATTTGTGCGTGACCAAGATTAACGAATACATAACAATATCAGCATCATTACTCTTCATGAAGGCAACCCTGAGAGTTACTGTGTTGTGTCGAAGTGTTTACGAGTATGAACCTGCAGCAGCAGCAACAGCAGCAGCAGCAGCAACAGCAGCACTAGTCTGCAACATGACGAACACGCTCGTGTCGATCTACAATGAGTATACGGCTAAAGTTGGCTGATGAGTAATGAATGTACGACTAAACGTGGTTAATGAATGATGAATACATGACTTAACTGGGTTAATGAGTAATTTCGTGTCTCTATCGGCGGAATGTTTAGCTGAAGTTCCCCAAATTCCTCTGATTGTAAGCAGGACATTTCGAAATAATACGGATCTTCGACAAATATAAAGTTCAAAATACTAAGATCTTTACTTTATGAATACAGAATAAAGAAGAATTGTTTTTTCTTAGAAATTATTGTTTTCGTTGGGTTATGGTAATTTCGTGCGTTCAGTGGACGATCATTGTTACTGACAAGAGCCAGTTTCAATGTACCAATTGTACCTTAGCGTCACTTCAACCTACCACAGGAGAGGCACAAAGGAACTCCCTTTTAGCAATCCTCTGATAATCACTGTGTTGAGGTGGGTGGGTCAGGTTTTAAGAGGAAAGGAAAGGCCCCTGCTGGTTCCCTTAGTGACGCCAGGCTCTTGTTAATCCTGCTGCTGCTCCGCCTGCAGAAGGAGAGGGCTTTGCTCCAACACCAGCAGAAGGAGAGGGTTTTGCTCTTCACTGTTTGCTCCCCCCCCCCCCCCCCCCCAGCCTCTGTTGCTGTGACACTGCGACCTTGGATCCTCCACAATTAAAGGATCATAAAGTAAGACTTTCGTCTCATTGTTCAGAGGGCGTGGTGTGGCGCGGGACGACCACTGCTGACACTCTCTACCTGATCCGTATCCTCCTCCCTCAACTCCAGGTCAACAAGCATCCTGGGCTACAAAACCCGCATGTCAAGGTAGCGCCTCATTCATCCGGTTCAGGAGCGTCTACGGCGGATATACTCCCCGTCCCCTCCATCCACCACTTCCGCTACGTGACAACCACAGAGGGAGGGATGTTCCCACCGCTCCTCACGAACACCCGGAGTCCCCCCTTCCTCCCTCTTCACTCAGCAACAGTCTCAGCAAAACCTCTCAGCCTTATCATCCTCAGCAGCGTCAGCCCAGCCCAGGAGCGCTACCCTCTTCCTACTTCACACGACATACTGTGGCTTCCGCTCCTACGTCACGGGGCCACCAGACACCCCGCGTGTCTTCCTCCTGGTTCACGAGGCCACTAGACACCCCGTGTATCTCCCTGCGTATCGTCCTGCGTGTCTCCCTCCAGGTTCACGAGGCCACTAGACGCCCCGCGTGACTCCCTCCTGGTTCACTGAGGCCACCAGACGCTCCGCGTATCTCTCTCCTGGTTCACGAGGCCACCAGACGCCCCGCGTGTCTCCCTCCTGGTTCACGAGGCCACCAGACACCCCGCGTGACTCCCTCCTGGTTCACGAGGCCACCAGACGCCCCACGTGACTCCATCCTGGTTCACGAGGACACCAGACGCCCCGCGTGTCTCCCTTCTGGTTCACGAGGCCACCAGACGCCCCACGTGTGTCCCTCCTGGTTCACGAGGCCACCAGACACACTTTGTGTCCCTCATGATCATACTCACTGGGTCATGGAATCTTCAGACTGGAAAATGAGAGGGTGGTGAGTGGCGGCGTGTGTCGGGGTAACCAGGCGTGGGGAGCAGCTAGCGTTAACTGTGTCACAACTCCACCACGCCCACCTCCTGACACCCTCACCACCTCACACGTCACTGTGGGTCCCTCTGGTGTAAGTATGAAGTTCCTATCATATATTGTTCACGAGTTACCGTGCTCACGAGAATGTGTCTTTACACAGACACTTGGACAATGGAGAGAGGTTATGATGCCCTACATGCACTTTCGTAGTGACCCTACGTACATAAAGCTGATAAACACGAAGTTGAGACGCTCCTTCAAAAACCTCTACCATACATTAAAGGCAATGATTGGACATTACAGTTCCAGACCTTTCGAAAATAAGGCTCAGTTTCTCTTAACTCAAGCCCGTTTTCTGGGTCGCCAGGATCATTAATTTCCCCAAGTCTGACTACAATTAATCACTCCAAAAGTATAACTACAGTTAACCTCGCCCAGACGTATGAACTCCAGTTCAGCATTATGTAGGAAACTTGATGACATATCAAGTTCCAGGGATATACGCAAGGGTTGCGGGATACATCTCCATCTCCCAACTCGACGATTGAGGATATTTTGTAAATCCTCATCTCATAAGATGAAAATAACTTTTATACACTCGCAAAGATGAGAATCTCATGAGGTCTCATGTGATGATGAGGGCCTCAGCTCACGCCTCACCTCCTTACCTCTTCCTCTTCCTCTAAACAAACACATACGCACACGCACACACACACACACAAACAGCTGAAGACACACACCCCACACACACACACACACACACTCATACGAGTGTGTGAGGGCCTCACGAGTGTAACACAACACACTCTCTCCCTACTGCACAAAAAAGTAATTTGGCACACAGGAAAAACATTCCCGCACAAGAACGCACAAAAACAAACTTGCGCGCGCACACACAGAAACATAGAGAGGCAAACACAAATATTCTGGGTCTCTCATGACCAGCCACACGGGGAAACAGAAGGGGGCAATCGATGGTACACGGAGCAGGGGGCGGGGGGGGGGTACGGTTGCGCCAGCAGCATTACCATATCAAAAGGACGACGGTCAACTCATTAGCCTACACGGGGTCCCTGCTGCAGGCAATCACCAGACCTGGCTACAGTGTTACCCTTTGCAACAATATGATTTACATAATGGAAGTGAAAGTCTTTTTCAGAAAAAATGGACAAGTGGGGTACGGTACCGTATACATGTGTAAATTTTCCATTTGCTAAACAATACCCTGAGTAAATCCTAAGCCTCTGTATGATGAAGTAATACAATTCATTTTCACCAAGAAATAAATTCAACAGTTTTCTACATTTTAACATTCCTCTTTCTTCCCTCAGCCTCGCTGCCTTTCTCCAGCAACTTTCACCATAATCAGTTTTCCCTACGTTTTCTACTCTACATCTGATATCATCCACAATCATTTCTAACCCCATCTCTCTCTCTCTCTCTCTCTCTCTCTCTCTCTCTCTCTCTCTCTCTCTCTCTCCTCAACCTACACTCTTGGAGAGGAATAACTTTATATTTCCATCTTGTTGAGTCAAGGTTCCTTATACCTCCTGACACCATTCATAAGCTTTTCCTCAGATCTGCTGACACCAGCGTCAAGCTTCCCCGGTTCTCCTCACGCCAATATACAGTTTTGATAACCCTGCAGCAGCAGCCTGTAGCCCTGCTCCGGGTTAGTGAAGCGTTCTAGCCCACAGTTAACGGGAAATTTCCGAGACCAGAAACGTTAACGAATATCAATTTACAAAAGCTTTACAGTTTGTTAGTTCAGTGTCGGATATTTGAGATTTGCCGAGTTTTCATAAATGTAATATAAATGAAAACTGATACTATATCATGATGTTCATTTACGAGAGATCAACATCACGGTCAGGGTAATACCCTATTGATAATTATATATATATATATATATATATATATATATATATATATATATATATATATATATATATATATATATATATATATATATAAAGACAGATAGATAGATAGATAGCTTCGTGGTAGCGCCAGGAACCGTCGAAAAATGGCCTTTGTTCACATCCTCCCTATAGGTGTCTCGTATGATACAAAGAAACCAGGGCCCACAGATTTCCGTGGCTCCTCATGACCACTTCATATTACCTGATTCAGTCCACTGACAGCACGTCGCCCTCAATATACCACATGGCTCCAATTTGTTCTATCCCACATACACACACCTCTCACCCTCCTGTAAGTTCAGGACCCGATAAATCAGCTAATCTTTCACCATGTTTTTCCATCTCCTTCCCCTCTACTTCAGACACATATAACCTCTCAGTCCGTTTCCACCATCCTCTCCATAAGTCCAGGCAATCTCAGCACACCCCGTTCAGCCCTCTCAATCATACTCATCCTACTACCACACCTCTCTCTTACCCTTCACGCCAGACACACGACTAATCCTCCTCCCACAACTGCCACATACAAGTCCCTCTGTTTCTCTACCCCATACAAACTCTTCAGAAGCCAACACCTGATCCACACATTCTCTACCACTCCCGATGCCACACTGTTCCTCCCCAGTATGATGCTCTGTTCGCGCCACCACCTCCTCTCCCATACAACATACCAGACTTAAACCTCTGTAATTCGAACATTCACTTTTGTTCCCCTTATCTCTATATAATCGCATTATACAGGCATTCCTCCAATCCTCACGCACGTCACTTTGACCCATATATACACTGAGAAGAAATGTATATACCAATCATTTCAGTGACAATATTATAGTGGTTGGTAAATCCCATTACTATGTACCTTACCTAGAGGGAGTACCAACGGTGGGTAAGCCATATCTCCCACTGCCACTAACAGTGACCTGTGTACAACTAATTCCCTGGTGTTACTCCTACATTATATATCACTAAGCCTGAAGCTGATGCCTCCATTATCCTCATCTAACGTAATGGTCACAATCCAACGTCCATAAGCCTCGTCATGACCATGCATGAAGGAGCAGAAAACAGGTATCAAGGTGTGATTTACATAGGAGAAGACGTGATCTGCCACCCATGAAAACATTCGCAGGTAGGAGAGTGTCCATCAACAGGACTCGTACTCAGACCATACTAGCGTGTAGTAATGCCGTCAAAGTCTAAAGTTACGGCTGAAAACACGGGCGATTCGCCTCAAGTGAGCCGAAGCCTCTGCATTCACAACTTCATCGTCTCTTCCTCAATTCTTCTACGCCTCAGTGGGTCTGCTCCTCCCTCCCTGCCTGCCTCCAGTCACTACAGACAACATAAATATGAAACCCGACACTCCACGACGCCACACAAAGACCCGTCACTTGACCCCTTTCCTTTCTTCTTCCTGTAAAAAGAATTCGACATCAAACATCCCTGGCGTCCTTACCTCCTTTTGTTCAGTCTTTGCTCAGTCCCATCTCTGGTTACGCCCGCACCACCCAGCTCCCTCCAACTGACTGTTATTGGTTAACAATGACCCACCACTACCAGCAGTGTTGTCCCACGAGATCACTGAAGAGCTGGGCCACCTGTTGCACTCGCCACCCGCACCATCACTAGTACATACAACACATCCCGTTGAAATATCCTTCTCCACCACCACCACCAAAACCCTCCAGTGGCAAGTCAGTCTCCACCATAGCCCTCAGAATACCAGCATCTGAGGCATCACACACACACCACAGTATCTGGAACACCAGGCAGTCTCCTGCTACAGTACCTCGAGCACCAGGCAGCTCCCACCACAGTACCTGGAGTAACAAGTACTCTACCACAGCAACTGAAGCATTACGAGACTCCAGGTCTCCTTAACTACACGTCATGGCCTTCAACCATCCGTCCTACACGGCGCCATTCCCTTTAGTAAATCTGATACTTCAGTCCAACCGCTCATATAGTTATTGTACACAAATCATCACTATATATATATATATATATATATATATATATATATATATATATATATATATATATATATATATATATATATATATATATATATATATATATATATTTGTCAACATCAGAGAGAACAGCCAACAGCAGACACTTTATAAAACAAGCAACAAGCACGAGCAAGAAGCTGGGGACAAGACACATCCATCCGACCACAAGCTGCCTGCCTCCCTGAGGGAGACACCACCACACTTGTACCACTCAACAGGTTACCGGGGCAGAGAGATGATCACTAACGGAGAGTCAGACGATACTCGCAAACCAACCCAGAGGCCATTAAATATGCAACACACGTGCCTGCAGCACTCGAGAAGACACTCACACACAGAAACGAGCGACACAGGAAATAACTCAGAAAGAAGTGGTCGGAGAATGTGTGTGTGTGTGTGTGTGTGTGTGTGTGTGTGTGTGTGTGTGTGTGTGTACAGAACTAAAGCATCCTGAGTGTCTGGCGAGGTCGGGTTTTGGTGAGGCACGTTCGGCTCAGCCATGTGAATCCCCTGTGCTCGCTTCACCACACCACCACCACCACCACCACCTGTGCCCCACGTCCTCCTGAGTGTGTGGAACCTCACTACCGCAGCCCAGCCGACGGAGTCACTCACATTGGTGCTCAGGACAAGACTCAACATACCACCTACATACACACTCGACTCATAATCTACCTTCCACTCATGAATGATCGTTTCTGCCTCTAATGTTCTCGAGAACAGTGAACAGAAACTTACCACCATCGCCACAACACCGCCAGGTGCTTGAGGCGTTAGTGTCACACACACACTCCCACGTTATAGCAACATCTGGTAGATACGTGCCATATTGACTCTCCCTCCAAGACAAACACACTGGGAAGATACCTGTCCATTCCCCTCCTGCCCAAAAGCGACGCCAGAGCGGCTTGTCATGGAAACACATGCCATCAGTTGACAATAAGCACACGTCATGCATGAGTTGCAGATGTGACCGTTAACAAACGAGAAGCGTTGTATAACACAGAAGAAGAGAAGTGTAAACAGAAACGGTCGAGAGCTGACTTACCCGTTCGTGATGATGGAACTGTCTGCCAACACCTGGTGTGCCCTAAAATATAAGGTCACCAAAGGTTAGAGCTGGGTCAAGCTATGTGGACAGGAGTCTCTCAAGTCACTGGTGGGGAGGTAGACCAGGGTAAGGGAGGGACGGCATCTGAGGAGCGGGTACTTGAACGTTTGAAGGCTAAGAACATCTGCATGTTCAAATATAGAATGAATTCAATTTTGTACTCCATCGATATGAACTTGGTATCCTTTCCCCCTATGGGCGACTTTTGAAACTCCTGTTTCCCCATAATGCATTAGGTAAGAAAAGGTTATATTTCGTGCCATCTTCTCCGAGAACACCGTCAGTAGCCTTGTGGAGTCTCCTCCCGCCCCACTTGACCCTTGAGGGAACACCAACATGCTGGCGAAGTTACGACACTAGGGCGAGAGTGGCTGGCCAGGCGTCAGGTGTTCCCGGGGCAAGAGACGAGGAACCATTGAGATTCCTGTGATCCAGAGGAGCCCACTAACTCCAGGGAACAAGCCAACACAGTGTCACAAACACACACACACACAAAAAAAAAAAATCTTTTATTGATACATCAGTAAATGAATTATGGAATGAATTAAAGAAAATCTAACATGAACTGAAAAGTAACATAATAAAAATAATCATGGTATGCAAAATGTACCTTAAAGTCCTCAGGTTTTTAGTATTTGTTGTTTATGAAGGAAGTCACAAGCAACAGAGTTCCCCAGCTCCCTCAGTGACGACCATCACCAGGCGTTAGTGGGGCACATCACATCACACCAACAGGAGAAGTAAAGAAACAACACAGTCTAGAGACCCATTGGTGTTGGTGCCTCAGTGCTCTGCAGTCATACATCTACATACTCGACCTTCAGTAGCCACTTTACGCAACCTCTATGAACCCCCGGAGTGTTATTACACCACGTAAGCAGTGCTCTTACCCATCAAGGCCCCAAACATGACACCTAACTAGCTCCTCATAAATCTATTCCCTAACTGGACGATACACAATAAAGCAAACACAAGATAAGTACCACAAACATGTTATCAAGTCATTATATCCACAATTCATCCCGAGTCGGTTAAAACGAGTCTACACTCTTCCCTTCATCATTTAAAGACTATCATTCCTTATGTGTAATAATATCTACGCCTCTGAGTCTTAGTGGGATGCTGAAGCGCTCATAAGTATTTATCTACATATGAAGTCAGATGATCGTACATTAAATAATGACTTAAAACTGACGTTGGACCTGAAAAGTGGACGTAAACGGCACACCGGACATGGACGCCAACGGCAGGAGAACAATTATTCCCTTACTTCGTATATGCCAACTAATTATGCAAATTAATACCTAATATCTACACACTACCTTAACCTGTGGTGTCCTGAAACTCAACGTTGCCCCAGTACTACGTTCATCGAGGTTGCTTAAAGTTACTACCATCCTTTTTCCCTCAAGGTATTTATACCAAACCTGATGGTATCCTCACACCAACCCCACCTCACCTTATACCAACATCAACACATGCATACACCAGTGAAGCAAAAGGAAGGAACATTTAGAGAGTTTTCTGTGAACCAGAGAGTTGTTAAGGCCTAGCGGAGGCCCCTCCTCGAACATCTGCTACTGACCGGCATCATGTCTGTGTGTGACCCGTTGGGCGGCGTCGGGCTCGGTGTGGGGTGACCTGCGGACAGAGAATACCCAAGTTAGAAACATGAAAACCTTAGCTCGGTACAAACAATAACAGCATTAGAAATACATACATATTCTGCTGATGGTAAAGTAAGACATTTTAATCCTCAGTTGCAATCGACTCACAACTTAAAAGTCCAGAGAAAAACATATCAATAACTGCTGAAATTACTCTAATACTGTAATGATTAATACAACATTATCCTTAAGTGATCTGTGGCGTTTGGGTGATCTGGCATCCTGGGATCTGTGGCCCTCCAATCTGTACCACATCAGCGGTGTCACAGTGTCCACTTCTTTTTGACAGGACAGACATCATCGTCACAGTTCACACGGAAAAGTAACGTATTCAAGGACAATAAAACAAGTTAAAATTTTACCACTACATCAGCGTGACTCGTCTGTCATAACGACCCATCCCCAGACACACTAAAGGAAATAACCAGGACGGGTAGGTGGTTCAGATCTTCCCACTCCCACCCCGCCTGCTAATTCAATTAACGTCTGGTGATGATTAAATGTGAAGGAGCTTTGTTCTGAAGAGCCGTCTGAGATCCTGACCCGCCCCTCTCACACCATCGCCCACTTTCTCCCTGCCACATGACCCGTCTTTACTCTCCCTACACCATACCCTGCCACTCCAACACTCCCTGTGCCAAACCACATACCTCCGCCCTTCCTCTCCTTTTGTCGCATCCCCTCACACCCACTTCCAGTCCTCAGTTCCCCAACATTCTACCTCCGCAGCCAAGGCTGCTAGAGTATCATATATCAGCCTCTTGTCCAGGCTTCAGCTTTATGAAACCAGCCGAACATCTTTACCCAAATGCCCAAATAGATGACACGCCAAAGCCGGGACGAGCAGCCACACCGAAGCACAAGAGATGAGATATGACATCGAGGGTTTTGGGCGCAGAAGACGGCACGGGTATACGGAGGAGGGGGAAGTACAGCGCTGTAGTGGTGTACAAGACGGGACTTGGGTGTTCAGACCTGTGAGTGATGCAATTAGGGCATAAGACACATACCAGGAGTCCACACCGTGTGAGATACCGTGGCTCGAGCAGCGGCCACACACCACATGAAACACACACTACTGCGGTGAATATAAGTTTGTGTTCATCGTGTCAGCCCATCCGGTGTGAGGCGCACCTGCTGTGTGCGGTTCCTTGCCACACCCTCACCACTCGCTCCGCTGACTCGTGAGTTACGTTGGTATCCTCCACCCCAGCGCTCTCACCACCCTGGGAATCATCCCCGAGACTACACTCTCCAGGATGCATCAACTTAACCCCTTGGGCACGACCGTGCGACCTTTGGTTATGATAGCCTGGCCTCTGACCAGACTCCTGAGGGTTAGGTGAAAGGCTGAGCCATCATCCCCAAGGGTCGTACCGCCGTGAGTGCTTGAGGGGTCACACGAGAGAACCAACTTCAAGGTGAGAGAATGGTCGGGTGGGAGGTTCTGGGAGAGGTGGATACAAAAGGGGTGGAAGGGCAGGCAGCGTAAAAGATGTCCGTCACGAAACGAATTCACAAACGAGACGCTGTGGGAAGAGGACACACACACACACACACACACACACACACACACACACACACACACACACACACACACACACACACATGTGCAGGTCGCAACCCACCATTGCTGCTGCTATGAAAAGGTTATACACAGCTGTATGCGCTGCAACAACAAGTACTGTAATAAAGCAGCATATCACAACCATGCTCTTCCTCATCACAACAGCTATGTGACAATGCATAACATACCCAGACCTCCTGCCCTACTACGGTATACCACACCAGTACCTCCATCTACAGATCACTATGGGGATATCCAGATCCCTCTCACGTAGCGACCAGCTGGTCACTAGTAAAGCCAGCACCGACAGCACGACACATTACGCGGTATAACCAGATATAATAAGCTCATGGCGAACATGGCACGATTGCAGACACGAGTTCAGTCGGTCTGGCCCACCCAAGCTGAACAGGAGAATGGGGTTGATAACCTCACAGCACACAAACCTATCCATCCACCTCATGCACACCTCACGGCTCCAAGGAAGTGGGGGCGCCACCATGTGTCACAGCCCAGGAGCATGACCCCCTGTGTGTGTGTGTGTGTGTGTGTGTGTGTGTGTGTGTGTGTGTGTGTATGATGACCCGTGGGACATGACTCAACGCGTGTCAACTGTCACTCAAAGGGGTCATCATAACCCGGTGCATGTGTCAAGTACTTCCACTTCCGTATATTTTCAGATGGTTTCGGAGGTCCTCTACCCCCAGCGGTTCCTTCCGGGATCAGGTTGCCGCCTTCCCCTACTGCTCATTCAGGCTGTTTGAGGCCGCGGTCCGTGGGCTTGCTCTTTGTAGATACTCATCCAGGACCTTCGTAGATTTCTCTACTCTACGCAGTATTTTCAGAGGCTGTAGGTACTGTACAGTCTTGGGCCCCATACTTTTATCTTTGATGTTGGAGGTTCCACTAACATAAAGGCCAGGCCTTAAATGAAATCATGAGAGGCTAATGAAAAAGAAAAGACGAGGAAAAATATATACGAATTTCAGAGGAAGTGAAAAACATGTCTTTTGGAAAATAACAAGTTATACTTATTGGGAAAGACATGAGAGGGTAGAGAGTTTCAAAGCTTTTTTGAGGTGTAAGGAAAGAAACAGTTATCAACACGGTCCACCCTTGAGTTGCCAGCCGCAACACATTAATCATGTGACGCAGCAGCTTGCCGAGTATTGCGTGGTCTAGCTAATGGTGGGGGGCACACAAGCAGCCAGCTCTCGGGAGCAAAAACCAATTTAATACCTACTGACGAGGCATATATATATATATATATATATATATATATATATATATATATATATATATATATATATATATATATAAAGTTCATGGCCCCATGTTTGTCCGCACGACCTAAGGAATAACAGCAGAAGCAAGAGACCCACCACCACCAGCAACACGAAAGGGGGGTAGGCGTAGTGTAGTTCTGGAAGCAGGAAGCAACCGGCACGCACGATGGCCAACATTAGGGTCAAGCTCCAGAATCCTGCCGGAGATTTACAGCGGCCCTAAACCTGAGGTGCAGGTATAGCTAACCCCCGGCTCAGTAGTGGACCGAGGACGGGGGGGGGGAGAGGGCTTGCGGGCTGCGGCCGACCCCCTGACACACCTCACTACCGGCCGGGGTGGTCTGCCAGGCACCATCCTCGCAGGGATGGTGTCCCACACCCTGCTGCCTCCCACCACTTCCCCAGAGTGAGTTATACCGTACATCTTCCGCACGATGTCACGTGATATCGATCCTATCCATCGAAATACATTGCTACTACTGCTACTGTAGAATATATATATATATATATATATATATATATATATATATATATATATATATATATATATATATATATATATATATATTCCAAGGATAAGCATCTCAGAATATCGAGAAAAAGGATTGCAAGGCCTACCAGTTGATTTCCTCTTTTTACCCTCACATCTTTGGTCATTCCAATCACTAAAAACCTTCTCTGTCCAGGTGCAGCTCACACCAGTGTGTGGGCCAGAGCTCACGAAGACATCTCGAGGCTTGAGAAGAGGCACCACCAACCTGGGCAGGCAAACAAACGAAAAAAAAAAATAAAAAAAAGGTGACCAACAAACAATATTCAAACAAGATTCAGAAAAAAATTTCTTGAAAAACTTCGAACTTATTTGTCAGTGAACAGTACATCTGGTTCACTGCTAACAGTGCATTTGATTCTTTGCAAACAGTGCATCCGATTCATGGCTAACAGTGCATCTGATTCTTTGCTAACAGTGCATCTGATACATGGCTAACAGTGCATCTGATTCACCGTTAATTGTGCATCTGATTCACTGTTAAAAATGCATCTGGTTCACTGTTAACAGTAAACCAGCGGCACTGTAGAACTGTGCAACTGAAATACGGTAAACGGTGTATCTGACAAGAGAATTTCCTTCGTTACAAAAACATTAGTCACGTCACTGACCTTACGTTTTCTCTGTCTCTATTCGTTTCGAAATATCTTCAGAAATGCCGCCACCCACCCAAGAAAAATACCTGGATTCCAGTAGACGTAAGCGCAGTCTAACCCCCAGTGAAGCCCGTGCCAGGACGTGAGTCAACTATCTTGACGTTACATCAGAAAGACGACTGATGACCTGCGCAAAACATACCATCTCGTTACCCTTCATGATATAACAGTGCGGTAAGCCTTCGTCACATCTGTGACATCAATCGCATTTATCTTCTCTCCTTTTGATAATGTCAGAGAG
Source organism: Panulirus ornatus (assembly GCF_036320965.1). Taxonomy (NCBI): domain Eukaryota; kingdom Metazoa; phylum Arthropoda; class Malacostraca; order Decapoda; family Palinuridae; genus Panulirus; species Panulirus ornatus. Next base: position 3,664,152 of record NC_092236.1, on the reverse strand, counting down.
AGAGAGAGAGAGAGAGAGAGAGAGAGAGAGAGAGAGAGAGAGAGAGAGAGAGAGAGAGAGAGAGAGAGAGAGAGAGAGAGAGATGCGACAAAGCCTTACAAAATCACAGAGATTCATCACCTCATAAACAAGGCTGATCTTCACATGTTAGAGGAAATGAAGCCACGAGTTCTGCGATACGTCATGAGCCAGCCTCAGGAGGAACCTAACCAAGGCGTTGTACATCACAGATATAGGCGCAAATCTGACATTATCTCCTCGCTGGAACACGAAGCCGTTTGATACACGTTTCGGTAACCAATGAAGCATAGAGCAACGCGACGAATCCGCGAGCAAATGTCCGTAATCATAGACCGAAATATATAATACGTCTGCAATAAGAGTTCCTATAAGTTTCATGCTCTTTAAATGTCAGATGGTGATGAAGAACACTCCCCCATCAGACAATATGACGTGACCAGACACGGTTCGCTGGTCCTCTTCTGTGTTTCTTCGTCGTGATATGAACCCGTTCAGCCTGAGGGTCTGGGGCGCCACATCATCATCACCACAGCCCACTCATGGATCGACCCGGCCACTCCAGTACAACTCCTCACTCTTCAGCACGCGCCACAAACAAGAATAAAACCACGTATACAGCCACTGCCATGAAAGCGTCCTGCTTGTTCTTCTGAAAATAAAGAACTAACTTATGAAGAACCTATGATTCTTCCCACAAGCTCAAAACCCACATGAGTTGTGTCTTAGCAGTGGATCGTTCATCTTACAACGTGAGTTGAAGGATGATGGAGACAACACAGTCCTTCCCATCCAAGACTCTTATACCATACGTCTCAAGACCACAGCCCCAGGGTCCCCAAATATGAGGGTAGACTGTATACCTACACAGTATACCAGGTGCTGCCAAGTGGTTTAAGGAAAGATTCAGAGGTTAAACTAAGTCTCTTTGTTAAACAGTAGGGAATGTGCTACAAATTACGACCTAACACAAACTGTGGCTCAGAAGTACGTCAACTTTAATTAAAAGTAGTAAAGGCTGGCGTCTTGTGAGGCTCATACATCCTAGTTTTATTGAATCTGTGACGATGAAGACTCTTTGTCTGGCCCTGACGAGACCTGCTGAAGCAAACTGGTCAGCAGCTTCACTGCTAATCTCCCTTGAGTCCTCTGACCTCCTCCAATCACTAATCTCTTAATACTTATAACACATCAGACATACAGGGCAGTATCACCAGCGACAGGACACGTTATTCACATTAAATTCAATTAACTCCACTTAAATTAACAAGCCTGTTTAGCTGGATGTACAGGTTTTTGGTGCAGGTGTGAGGTGAGAAACTTTGACTCCGCGCACGACTCTTCAACACCATGACCTTATAACTATCCGCATCGCGACCCACAGCTCCACCACTTCAACACAGAGGAATCATCAAACCCAAAACCCATTCCTACATCAACACCTGTGTCATCACACACCCACATCGCCACAACATACACAAGTTCTTTTCCACTTATTCCATCCGTCGCAACATTTGCCCATCTGCTTCACCTTCACGGCATGGTACTCGGGTGCTTTTCACGTCACACTATCCTATACCATCACTATCGTCCATTCCCATACCATCACCAGCCCACACTGCCACTGAATGCTTCCGGAAGACGTAACTCGAGCAGCACGTGAGGCAGGTGACCTCCACGCCTTGGGTAGGACGGGTGAGGCCAGGATCTGGTCCACTTGTGGTCTGCGGTCCGCCACTCCAGCTTCCTCCTGACGCTCTGACTCACCCACCCTCACTGGAGGCAACAAGTGCCACTTACTCTAGAACAGAGTCTGAAATACCCACCTACTTGAACAGTTAAACATATTCAAATATAGACGTATCTAAACATAGTTGCGAGACATGTAACAACAATTAGTTCCATCTGAGTGCAGTTGGCCAGCAAACACGCATTGCCATTTTCTCCCTGACGCTACCGACTCCCGCGATCACCATTCTGGTCACAGAAAGAGAGTAGCAATTTAAAGTCAGTCAAGGTCTTTATGAAGTAATATAACACGCCAGCAGCATTTATAAGGCCCCGACATACACTTCGTTGGTACATTTCTAATTCTATTACTATAAAGGAAGTCGTTTCGTGTTTTAAAAGCATACTAAGATCTTTGTTTGGTCAGAATTCGTTTCGGCAAATCTTAACTTAGTTCGCCATTTAGTTCTCGGGTTTTATATCATCTTTTAGGAAGAAGTTATTGTACATATCGGCTACATCGCCGAGTTATTTTCGACTTCAGTTATCAGTGGGACACTAAAACTGCAAATCGTTTAGATTTCTACGTTTCCTTCTATGAACCTCTTTATCCATAGGTCAACGGCAAAGGTTAATTCATCCCTTGAGGACGATGGCACGACCCTTGGGTAGGATAGTTTAGCCTTTGACCTGACCCTTAACGTTTGGGTCGATGGTTAGGTCATCATACCCATGAGTCGTAACGTCGTGCCCAAGGGTCACAACGATGTTTTCGAGGGTCGTTCCTCCGCGGTCAAGGGTCGTACCGTTGTGGTCAAGGGTCGTACCGTCGTACTAAAGGAGGTTACGTCTCTGGGTGTGTGGTATCTCAGCCCCACCGCAACACAAAGTGGCCTCCTGGGTCACGACTATCTAGATGATAACCATCGGTAGCTGCACGGCGCATGGAGACCTCAACGCACGCACACACGTGATCCCCAGACAGCAGCTCCCGGTCTGCTTCGCCCAATCCCACCATGTTACCAACACGCCGTCACCACACACCGACAGCCTTACCTGACATGCTGTCCTCTGCGAACCAATATCCCGCTCAACATGCCGTCACACCGGCCTAACGTATCAACAGAAACCCGGACACTACAAAGAGTACTATAATCCCACTGTAGTCCTTACGAAGCAAAACACTTATACTTAACTACCTCTACATTTCAATTCATATATAAGCAAATGATGACAAAAATTTGAAGACTAGTTGATGTCAGAGCGTCCCTATACAAGACAGGCTGCACACGTAACGATACGGCTTGTTCAACCAGCCCAACCACTTGGCCAGATAGCATCAGTGTGGGAGCGGCCATACGACCCGACGTCCCAGCATGCCTTCCACCACATCCAACTCCACCAGCACAACACCCTCCAGCCGCACTCTGAATACTACTTACTGCATTACCAGGATCCAAAATTTCAACTAAAGCGATCTAGTTCGTTAGTGAGGTGAGTGGAGTGGGCCACAGCCCTGCCTCGTCCTTGCCCAGGGCCATGAAAGGTGCAGCGACCAAAGAAGGTAGTGGAGGTCGGCCCGGGCTCCCTATTGCCTCATAAAGGCACACCAATCCATCAGGTCCTGACCTGCGGCACCTGGACGGTCGCTTGTGGGTTTGCTATCTGCTATCCCTTGGAATCCTTCCGCTTCCCAGCCATAGAACTGCAGAGGCGAATGACCAAAGGAACGAAATTCTATTTATATTACAGAAACAGTCTGAACACGGCCGGGCACCTTCATCTCCTCGAATCCGGTCTTGCTCTACGTCTGACCAGACTTAAGTATGGCGAGCGGGGAGCTGGACCTGTCTTCACCCAGTGATCCAGCCTACCAGCGAACACCATCACTCATCGGCCACGGGGGTCATGGACGGCGACTGACCGAAAGAAAGCCGGTTGAAGTCACACCTGGTATTTACCCAACAGGCTGAGGCAAAATCAACCTCCGTCAAAAAAATTCAAGAAATAAAAGAGAACAAGATGGATTTCCACACTAACCAGTAGACTGTGACTCTTGTAATGTATGACTACGAAAAAACGGACCTTTGAGGTAAAATATCTGGGTGTTCCCTGTATATCCTGGGAGCCGTGCACCACAAGATACAACAGCAGCAGATAAGGCCGTCGGTCAGTGTAGTATTACGAGGGAGCCAACACGATCCTCCGGTCAACGACATCAGGCAATGGTGTACACACAAACACACACAGTCGACTTGCTGCAATCCCAGGGTTCCCACACAGATCATGAAGAATGCCTTGGCTTTTCCCGGACCAATGATGTCGAATCCTGCCGGCAACAATGAGAGTATTACTGTCATCTCTCACGTCGACCAGATCCCCTCTCTCAGACACGTGAAGCAGCAGCAGCAGCAGCAGCATCTCGGAACAGGAAAGTAGTAACATGGTTAAATTTCATAGTGCAAAAACCCATTTTCTACCTTAATATCTTCCTAAATCTCCTTCGTCTCCCAGTGTTAACTTTCAGAAACATACTGGGAATAAATGATATAACTAAGAAGAAAAACGTCCAAAGATTTCAGACTCTCCCTGACTTTTTGCTAAAATTTCAGGTTTCCTTAACAACTTTCCAAATTTCCCCTGATTTCTACTTTCAAAACTCCCCTAACATGAAAACGCTCCATTGATTTTCCCTTACCCAACTGAATTTCCAAGCACATGCAGCAAGACACGAGCTGGATGGACGTGTGACCACCCAAAGACGTACCACATACATCCTGACCATAAACCACAGCCATGGAAACAAACACAAATGAATACACAAAATACTAATTAAAGACTTGATGTAGCTCGTAAGTCCTCTAGAGAATCATCCATCACACTCTCGTAAGATACACAAACACCTCTCTTAATGATTCAGATAAGGCCACTCTCCATATCACGTTGAGACATTTCAAGGGAATACAGTTAACCAGTTACGCTTCCGAAGTAAGAGCCCAAATATCATAGGGTTAAGATCATAGCATCTGAGGCGGATGTTTTGCAACAGCCTCGGGACGAGCGTGATGCCTGAGGTGGACCACAGGCGAGGCCTGGGTGGGGTGGCGGTGTTGGAAGGCTTCCACCAACCACAGGTGAGGTCTGGCTTGGAGAGGTGATGGGCAGCATCCGCCTACTACAGTCGGCCGTCCATCAAGCAACTCTGACAGACGACATGGAGTTAGCCTGTCAGACTGGACACGGTGATGACGGTTTATGACTCCACACCTGGACAGGTCGCGCCGTAGCTCCTCCCTGATGATGATATCCCGAAAAAAAAACTGGTCACGTTCAGTGAGAACTGATGTTTGATAACTCCATCTGACGTAGGGGGAGAGGAGGATGCTATACCACTGGTGGGAATGGTAGTCAACCTGGCCACTGTGTTGTCACCGTAATAGCCACGATGGCGTCATTACAACTGGTCATGGTGACGTCACTGTACCAGCTCACGGTGACGTCGTTGCCCCTCGTCGTGGTGGCCTTAACCTTCGTCGTCTACTAAGTCATGCCATAAGATGTCACCTTCCTTCTATACAGCTTCTTTCACTTCCTTCGCGTTTCTATAACCTCGCTAAAGCTCTCTAGAACCAAACAAACCTTTTCATATACAGTCATCATAATACATTAAGCACAAACTTCGAGCATCTCACAAAACATAAATAACGAAATATTTATATAAAGATCAAGTAACCATCTTTACAATCTCATTCCATCTGCTAAGCTTTATATACAACAGGAGCAGCAATATACTGTCACTGAACCTTTCACTAATAACACTGGGATAGAACACAGCTGCTAACAGAGAGCTAAGCCCTGAACACCCTCCGTCAGGCGTGGACGACGCAGCTCAGGTGTGACATGTAATCATGCTCTCATTCTCACCTCACCCGCGGCTTTCCATCCTCCGCCCGCTCATCACCTCCACACTGTGGCATCTACGTCCCGGCTATGCCACCAGACACACTGGTCAGCTCAGCAAAAGGTCTGGTGAAGCAAAGACCAATTTAAGATGTGATACTGGGGACCATTTCCTTATTGGCAGTCCTCAAGTTCTCTGGCCTTGCTAGCTACACTAACAGTGACAATACGCCAACTCCCACGCTAAGAAGAAGCGGAGGACGAGAGATGTTGCAAATGACAGAGACTGAAAAGAAAATGGAGGGAGTAAGAAGAAAACCTGAGGAACGCCGTGAGTAAAGACCAGGAAGGAAGCTGACATACAGACCTTAGTGTAATAACTCGTCCGTCGAGAGTCGAAGACAGATCGATGAAGAAAACATATACTGCCAACAGAAGCTTCCAAACAAACAACATGCAGCAGCCTCCAGCCTGGCGCAAGGGCGTGGACGTCGTTGGTGTTATGATCAACATCAAGCATGAAGTCAAACTACTATTTGTGGGAATCTAAACCGGAATAAACGGGTCTTCATACGAGGCAAGGTTGTGCCCAGGTGTCCAGTGTGCCGCCTCATGTCTACAGTCACACATCTCACACGTCACCTTCTCTCTGCTTCTTCCTACGTGCCAGTGAACACCTTCACGACGGTCTCTTCCTCCTCTGACGGGTCCTACAGTCTCCCAACCTCACCTCTATCGGGGGAGAGGAGGAGGAGGAGGAGGAGGAGGAGGAGGAGAAGGAGGAGGAGGAGGAGGAGGAGGAAAAGGAGGAGCCTTAAGATGTCGTTGGTAAGCAAGGCACGTCCGTCGTCATCACAGGTGGCCTCATCACAACGGGTTTTGCTAACTTTGGCAGAAGTGCGTCACCTTGACCCCTTGTCACTGGTCGTGTGACAACCCCCCCACCCTTCCTCTCTCCCTCCCTCCTCCACGACACCACTGCCGTGTCTCCCTGAGTCGTGTGTGGCACACTCAAGGTCGTGTGGCATGCCTTACACCTCACCTGTGGTGGCCTTGTCTCGCACCATGTACGGTCAGGTTAAACACGTAGAGGGGTACAAAGAACATGTATGGAATTACTTATGTTAACACAGGATCTGTAAATTTAATCCATGAAAGTGAGTAGTGATTAAGCCTGCTTAAAGCTGCTTAAAGTGATTAAACACACGCACGAGAAAGTTTAGATGCGTGTCCAAGAGGATTACATGTTTAGATGTTAAACTTATGTGGAAGAATGGAAATGCGAGAAGAACGTATTCAGAGTTGAAAGGTATCTGGATTTTAAATCAGTATGAGTGGGTTATAATGTGTAGATGAGGCAGAGGTGGAGGGAGGGTGATGGCGGGAATGTTGGGTGGTGGTCCATCAGACTGGTGGAGTCCAGGACACGACACACGGCAGGGTGAGGGACGGCCTGCCTCTCCACCTCCAACCATCACTCACGTCTACTAACAGTGGTATTATTAAGCAAACCAAGAGTCCTGGTGAAGGAAAGGGTTATAACCCACTAGCCATACAGGGGGACGTCCTCGAGTGTCACGACCCACTTGCCACACATGGACACGACTTCGAGTCTCGTGCTGGGAACCAAGTCATTAGTTTGAAGCTGGAACATACGACCGACGATAAGATGCGGCTCAGCTTGACTTCCAGGGACCTAACCCCGCGTCTCTCTGTACTATAAAAATGAGCAATTACAAATAGGTAATCAAACATTTACATAAAAGACTTGGGACTACAGCAGACCTGGAAGGAACTGCGTCTTTGAGAGAAAAGTGCGTGCGTGTGTGTGTGTGTGTGTGTGTGTGTGTGTGTGTGTGTGTGTGTGTGTGTGTGTGTGTGTGTGTGTGTGTGTGCGTAGTGTCTATTCTGACAGCGTCTGTTCCCAAAGCCTTCGTCTACGTGGCAAAAATTCAGAATATTTCTTTTGAATATTCTCTATACAAACCAGTTCACACGAGGTTAAGCATCCTTGAAGAAGACCTTTTGAGAGAACCTGAGAATCGACTTTTTCCTCTCTTAGCAATACGCAACGGACGCAGTATTCTTGTTGCCAGTGTACACTGTGTGCTCCCCTAGCCTCATCATCTGCCACGGAGCCTCTCCTGCTGCACCCCTTCCTCTTCCCCGCTGGCCCTCTTGTTGCACCTCCAGCAGACTAGGGCAGCCCCAGGGTAGGCAGGAAGCCGCCGCTAATACTGAGGCGACCATAAAGACAGACAGTAAACAGCAACACTTGCCGGAGGACAGCAGGTCACCAGGGGTAGCTAGTGTAAGAGGCCAGCCACACACTCAACACCAGAGGCACAAGACTACACACTGCGGTACGTACTGTCCCTCAGTACACTCGCCATCCAACTGACACTTATGTGCCGTACAGCAGCGCCAACCGTCACACTCAGCCTCAGTGAAACTCACCAAACTCAAATTTACAAGATGGCAGGGTGATGCGGCACTCTGTTTTTCTCCCCAGTACAATTCCTTTCCACACACATCCTTATTTTACAGATCTGGCCTCGTTACACAAACCTGCTCCTTTCACACATTCCCCCTTAAGTCTCAAATATGTAGATAATTTTCATCTCACATCAGGAAGTTGTTCCTCGACCACCAACCCCCCACACACAAAGAGGTCCCTCCCTCACCTCCTGCTTATCCTTAGCCTCGTAATACCAACGGGAAGAAGACCTCTGCGGGCGCCAGAATTCTTGCCATATTTAGCCACATCCGGAATGACGCTAATGACCATCTCCTTCAACCCCTAATAGAGAAACTAGCCTGCAATGACCTCCGCCAGACGGGTCACTTAAGGGGCGCCCATGATCGGGTCATCAGCTACTAATAACAGTCTCGCAAACAACACACACACACACACACACACACACTCACACACACACACACACACACGTGAGTCGTGCTCTCAGTTGAGGTAATGCTATGAGAATCAGCAGTTGTCAGGTGAGGGCCAGATGGGAGACGGCAGTGGTCGTCTATTCCTCAAGCGCTGTTACATGTGTTGCGTTCGTCCTATACTGTGACAACTACTGCTACATGGGAGTCGCTTGTTTTTATAAGTCACGACATCGACTTCCCACTGTAAAACAGGACTAAAAATGCCAGTCATTAAGAGGTCAATATACCAGTAACTTTGCATACACAAAGTAGATAATCACTAGCTGCTTCTACGTCGATCTGGTAGGAAGCAAGTCTGCGGCGGAGGGGGACTGGTGTGGAGGTGGCTTGGGGTAGACTTGGGGCTGAGCAGGTCTGGAGTGCAGGGTTCCCAGGGTGGGGGAAGTCTCGTGTGAAGGTGGCCTGGAGTGAAGGGTTCTTGGGTGGATAGGACTGTGGTGGAGTGAGCATAGGGTGGGAGGACTGGGGTGGGAGGTCTTGATGTGGAGGGAGCCTGCGTGTGTGTGTGTGTGTGTGTGTGTGTGTGTGTGTGTGTGTGTGTGTGTGTGTGTGTATGGGGCAGGGATTACTGGGGTGGAGGGAGCCTGAGTTGGCGAACTGTGGAGGAAACAGCCTAGCCTAGCAGGAAACTGGCGTGGAGGGGGAGGGTAAGTGAAAGAAACTGGTTTTCGAAGATCTGTAAGTTGCATTTACTTCTCGGCTCCAGTGTCGGTACCGCGTGTTAGGTACCGACATGGACGTGTTCATCGGTGTTGTGGACCACCTAAGGTCAGGTTATGCTTCGACATCATCCCCAACATTACAAGGAAGTCTGATCATATGCAATTATTTTCTATCAATGAAAATAATTGTCTTCATACACACAATTGTCTGCCACAGAACCTCAACACTGATCCACACTCCTGACGCCACCAAAACGCTTCAGACTCGCACTTACCGTACGTGCACCTCACACTAGCTTCAGGCGATTGTATTGCACTTCCGCTCCTTGGCTTATGACCGCACTTCCTCAATTGAATAAACTGTTGTCCAAACACCTGAGGAAAGAGGGTCTTAGGCGAACCGCAAATAGAATGGCAACAATGTGTCTGTGCTCCGCCGCACCGCCACACTGTTCTCCCAGAGCACAAGGAACAAGACTGGTGAGCACCCTGGACCTCTCCCTCGCCTCCGCTTACGAGGCAAATCTGAGGACGGCGTTTGCACACACGGGGCTCTTCCTGTACACCTCCTGAAGCCAACTTCCTGAGCCAGTGTACACGCTTACGTGAGGGCCAGTGCCTGCCCTGCCCGCTGCAGTAAGACCCACTTGCTAACAGGGAAACAAAAACTAGTCTTACATCCGACGCGCTACTCTGTACCCTACCCTAAGGAGCTGGTGGTCCATTACTGTGGGAGTGTCTTGACCTGACCTTAAAGAAGGTGGGTGGGGAGATGTGTGAGAGGTCATGCAGAGGCGTGGCCAGACTATACAGGTTGGGAGGAAACTTCTTCCACCCAGTGAGCATCAAACCTCATAATTATGAAATACTTTTAGTCTAACCAAGTCTATCATCACCATCCCTCCACTTCAACCATCATCTTCACCATCACCAACATGTTCCCCTACTTTTTTTTTTACCCCATCACTACCACTACCACCACCACCATCCTCTAATACCCGACACTCTCCAACATCACCACCTGAGTCCCCAACCTTACTTCATTAATACAATTCTATCCATCAACTCTACTGGTTACTGTCTTGTCCAGTGGTCATATCCAATGGTAACACATCTCTGCCATTCCTCCACCTGATCACCGCCAGATAAAAAGAAATAAAACCAATAAGAGAAAAAAAAGTTGGAATGTGACCACAGTCCTGCTATGGCAAAGTCCCAAGCTAGAGGGACGCCACTAAGGTCTTAATAATGACATGACTGGTGGATCTACGACTCGCCAAACGTTGCCTAGAAACCAGTTAGCTGGGAACCTGTCAGATGGAACTAGTTCTTCGTAAGCATACGATGCACAAATTATGGAGGATAAATCTGTTAAATATACAGCCTAACTCAGAAATATATCAACCAGCGCCCTCCAGCGGTTGGCGTTAGTCTCTACAACTTCAACAACAACAACAACAACAACAACTGCTATATTTTCTGCATGAGTTTCCCTAACATTCTGTTATCACATTCCACATCACCGGATCATAACCAACTGTGATGTTCAGTCAAATGTTGCAAGAGGTGGTTGGTGTACATCCTGGGTGTTCTGCCTTACACAACACAAGAGGCACATGGCAACACCAAGGTGCAGGAAGCATTTGTGTTGTCGGTATGGTTAACATTATCCACAGACGGTGTAACGACCCTTGGTGGCCAGGGGCTGCGTGTAGCAGTCAGGGAATCTTATTAAGATGTTATCATGACTCGTATCTAATTTTCTCAGCATCAGTGTCCACAACCGATGATGACGACCATGAATCTAAGCTAGTGGCTGTTTTTGCAAAAATCATATACAACGAATCATCAATAATTAGCCGTGTGAAACTCAGTAAACAAGTATAATCAACCAGCAACGACCCTGACGATCCCACTAGACACAACTGTACAGGGAGGCCGCCGAGCTGGCCAGATTCCCTGCAGCAGCATCAGCACAGATCCTGAAACAGCGAGCTCTTGAAGGAGTGCACCTCCTGCAGCCTCACCTCGCACCACCTACCACCCTCCCTCTGACATGAATGACGTCCATTCCCTACATGCCTGACATCATAGACATCTACCCTGTACGTACATATTACCGATGCAAATTGTCACACCTAATATGAGGCAGCAAAGGACCACTGGACAACATCTACAACACTGTGGATCTACGTACGTTAAGTGGTTATGGAGTCCATGGTGGGTCTTACCCTTGGCCACCAGTGTGGTATACTGGCACCTCTACATCACCTGCTCAATACTGGTCGATCACCTTCCACACTGCCCACCAGCATAACGTATTACAATGATGATAAGACGTCAATCAATAACATAAATTGATACTCAACCTTTTAAGTACAACGGAATGACCCTTGAGCACGACGGTACGATCAGTGACTATTGACCAGACCCCTAAGAGGTCATGTTAAAGGCCATGCCATGATACTCAAGGGTCGTAACACCGTGCTCAAAGGCCGTGCCTTTTTGTCAAGGGGTAACAAAGTGCCCAGCTTCTTTTCCGTCAGACGACACACACACACACACACACACACACACACACACACACACACACACACACACACGTGTCTTCCCACAGCGTATGAGGTCCAAGGCCGCTCCACAGAACCTGCTGCTCACCTAACTGATGGATCATACTGGTTCCAAGGTACTGGAACTACGACGCGGCCTCTCTGGCCACAACCACCATATTGGTGCGTGGCTCCAACCTCTGCTCCCGACGGCGACGCCTGTGACGATGGATATAAAGTCTAACAACAGTCGGTCATTAATCTAGACTCCCTACAACGAACGTCAAATATATGTAGCGGAAAACGGAAGGGAAAACGAGTCCTGGTTGTCATAGCAAAGAGAAGGACGTACCCCGGAGTCGTAACTCTTGCGCAAAACAGAAAAAAAAAACCGCTCTGCGACGCAGATTGATGTGCCGGGCAGCTAGCGACTGGACCAGCGGGGCGACACCAGATGTCATGCACCAGTACCACAGGTGGAAGCAGGCCACCACACACACACACACACACACACACACACACACACACACACACACACACATCAACCTCGCTCCGACCAGTCAACCAGAACGGTGACGTCCATCACGATCTGGAATAAGCCATTCATCACCCACAATGGCCGTCCTGGAAGCCATGTATGTATATTTCACAGTCGTTTCCACGGCCATCATGAATTCAGATCTGCATATTATGAACGGGGAAGCCGGCCAGAATGTGGAGTTACAAACAAAGAGTATGTTAGCTGAACACTGAAGTAATGCACTAAACAAAGTTTATGACTGAATAATTGTCAGATTTAATTAACTGGAACTCGCCATTCCAGAGCTATCGCAGCGATACGAAGTCCCAGGCACAGCTCAAAGTGTTGGCAGGGCCTCGAATGAGTGTTGGTAGGGCCTCGAGTGAGTGTTGGTAGGGACTCGGGTGAGTGTTGGCAAGGCCTCGAGTGAGTTTCATGCATGTCCTGACGTCATCCTCCAGCAGGCCATGGCCTCTCTGTTTCCAGGCGTAACTCATGGAAACAAAAGAGAGGAAAATCCTTGAACCATAAGAATGATTGGTCGTAAACACTCAACACCCAGTGTGGGGGAGTGAACACTGTGGGTGGGGGAGGAGGAAGCACTCAACACCCAGTGTGAGGGAGTGAACACTGTGGGTGGGAGAGGAGGAAGAACACCACAGTCGAATGTACATGAGGAAGAAGAGGCCACCGCTGACGGCTGCATTACTTGTTTCCACATGGTAGAGTGTCCCTCAGTGCTCTCTCTCTCTCTCTCTCTCTCTCTCTCTCTCTCTCTCTCTCTCTCTCTCTCTCTCTCTCTCTCTCACACACACACACACACACACACACATTAGAGCGTCCCTGATACACAAAATGTGTGGGAGGAGAGAGAGAGAGAGAGAGAGAGAGAGAGAGAGAGAGAGAGAGAGAGAGAGAGAGAGAGAGAGAGAGAGAGAGAGAGAGAGAGAGAGAGAGAGAGAGTGTATGTGCGTTTGTGTGTTTGTCCTGCCTGGCATGAGAGCCACAGTGAGGCTCACCTCAACTGTTGTGTTGAAGGTTTAATTACTGTAGACTCGTTTTTATTGGAGTCAATACAATGCCATGTGATGACGAAATTCTTTCATAAAAGCTTTTGCGTTGTAAAAATGCTGCCACCCCCCACCCTCACCCACACCCACCCATACCAACACCTGAATTTCAAGTTGAGTGATTCTGAATTTCAGCAAATTTCACTTTGGTATGAGTGTAGCAGACTCTGAATTAATTTGATAGTTAATTGCTGTTTTAATTAATCGCCCAGAATTTAAATTACACGATATTCGAAACCAATTACTTTTATCTAAAATAACCAAAATTATGCGAGTCCTTTTGTTGTAAGAATTTGGATTAAATTGTACCTTTACACACACACACACACACACACACACACACACACACACATTATATATATATATATATATATATATATATATATATATATATATATATATATATATATATATATATATATATATATATATATATAATATTCATTTTTTATGGTCTGTCGCTGTCTCCCGCGTTAGCGAGGTAGCGCAAGGAAATAGACGAAAGAATGGCCCAACCCACCCACATTCACATAAACGCCCACACACGCACATATACATACCTATACATTTCAACGTATACATACATATACATACACAGACATATACATACATATACATACACAGACATATTCATACATACACATCTACATATTCATACTTGCTGCCTTCATCCATTCCCGTCGCCACCCCGCCACACATGAAATGGCACCCTCCTCCCCCCGCGCGTTCCTGAGTTAGCGTCAGGAACAGATGAATGAGTCTCAGAGGAAATAAAATCCTCACTTAACTCCTTCCTCAAATCCTTGTTTTGGAAAGTATTACACGAAAGAAGACTTTCCACTCCCGTGCTCCCGCCCCTCTTAGTCGCCTACTACGACACGAAGAAGATTCGTGGGCAGTGTTCCTACCCCCTATCCCTTATCTCCAGTGAAAACGTGGACACCACACTAAATACGTAAGTATATGTAAATCTTATCAAAAAGCAGAGAAAATTACTAAAGCTCATACTGTATTCGGGCTACAACGTAACATCACGTCACATAACACAGTTACAGGTGAGGCACCATGGGTATAACGAAGCTGGCGTCGAGGGTGCCACACATTGGTGAGGTGTCCACACCTGCTTCAGCTGGCTCTGGCCTGGGTAGAAGCCTCCCAGCTGGCAGAAGAAAGGCGGCAGCGTCAGGTACTGCAAGAACGAGGGTGGTGCCTCTGCTGTACACATTGGCAATACTGTGTTGCATTCATATCATTATTCTTGTTGAGAGAGAGAGAGAGAGAGAGAGAGAGAGAGAGAGAGAGAGAGAGAGAGAGAGAGAGAGAGAGAGAGAGAGAGAGAGAGAGAGAGAGAGAGAGAGAGAGAGAGAGAACCGTTGTCCAAATGGCTATAGAGATATGCTAACTGTTCCTGTAGTATTAGCACTAAGCAAACCCATCTACCGCACCTCCAACAACAACAGACCAACCCATCTGCTGCCCGACTGACCTGCTCCTCTTCCTCCTCCCACCCACCATCATCTTCACCCTCCAAAAACTTCCACTGAAATTCATCTTGCAAATTCCAGCATGAGTGACGCTACGAGAACTTCTGGCTAGACGGCGTCCTACACTGCACACAGGAAATGATGATGGTGATGGTGACAGTCTCCAAGTCTTCCAGTCCAGTTTCCCCAGCAGCCAGCCGCTGGAGGTCTCATGCATAAATATTACTTCCTTCATCACGTCGGATTAATGAGGTTCCTCGACGTTCCCCGGACGCAGATGAGCGGGCTCACGAAGCGGGTGATCAAAGTTGTGGTGAAGCTGTGGTGGTGGCGGTGGGGTGGCAGCAGCAGCAGCAGCAGCGTCGGTCGGTGAGGAGAACGGGTTCGCCTGCAGGGGGTTTATGAGTTATTACTGGGCTCGTATCTCCTATCACGACCCTCCAGACGTTCTGGGCTGGGGTGGCTGCCCTGGTGTCCAGACTCAGCCACGCCCCTGCTATTTCATTCAGGCCGTACCCAAGAACCTCTCCCTACGCAGGAGCAAGGCTGCCTTGGTCTCCTGACCCAGCTACTCTCCTACTGTTTCATTCAGCTCGTGCCCAATATATATATATATATATATATATATATATATATATATATATATATATATATATATATATATATATATATATATATATATATATATATATATATATATACAACGCAACACAAACTGACATTCACACCATGGTAAGAATATGTATCATATTTCTAGTCTTGATACCGAGTAGATAACATTGTGGTATCCATTCACGAGGGCGAGTATGAGGAATCACATATAAACAGAAAAAGATAAATATTTCAGTCACTCCCGACTTGTGGTATAAACCCAACTGTCAGGAAAATGAGCTGGAAATGAGGGTCTCTTGAGACGTAACAAAAGGTCATTGAGAGGATTGTGGGCCGCGCTGCGGGTCCTCTTCTGATACAATGTGAGGGAAGACGGTCACCGTGGCCTCGGGGCTCCTGCAGGGCGCGGCCTGGCCAGCAGAGTAGTGGGGGTGACCTTGGAGAATGAGGGCTCAGGGTGAGCGTGGAGGATGACGGCTGAGGGTGACCCTGGAGGATGACGATGAAGGGTGAGCGTGGAGAATGACGGCTAAAGGTTAGTGTGTAGGATGAAGATGAAGGGTGAGAGTAGAGGATGACGGCTAAGGGTGAGTGTGGAGGGTTTGGGTCCCATGGTAAGGACGTACATACTCAGAAAGAGAACCATTTTTATACATTATGACACACACACACACACCCACACACACCAGGCGGGCCACACACAGCATACCCATTTAACCAACCAATTGAAATTCTTTCCTGTAACATCAAAATATCAAATGAGAAGTTCCTGAACTGAGTAGGACTCCGGACTTGCGTCACTCAAGGTCCGCTGCGACTGTCTACTGGCACCATTAGGGAAGTGCCGTGCCATTATTGGCACTCCTGACCTTGCTGTGGCCCCAGGATGAACACATCCCCAAACAGCATCCCTCTCTTCTCGTACGAGTCAATATTTACACTCTATTACAGCCGGGATCCTTCTCGCCCGACTGTGTCCTGCCGACCGACGGTCCTGCACCCCCACCCAGCACGGCGGCGGCGGAGGCAGGAACACAACAGAGGCGTCACAGGACGACAGTAAAATCAACAGGTGCCACGATAAGTGACGGACGATGATAACAGACCGTGAGAGATGCACGAAGGGGATTAATATGCGGGAGGGGAGCTCCTGTCAGGTGAGTGAAAGAATAGGAGGAGGAGGAGGACGTTCATGAGGCAACATAAACAGGCTTTTTACGTCGGCCCAGAGGCGGGCACGCCAAGGTTCCTGCCTATTCACTCCTCCTCCACTGCTGCACTAATGCGTCGCACTACTTCCATGCCGAACTACCATCTGGAACACACTATTCCTCGCTAGTCCAACCTGTGGCTGAATGTCCCAGTAAACATGTTCGGTATTACGATGGCCAACAAGGAAGGGTAGAGGCAACACCCAGTGCCACAGTCAAGATCTGAGAGGAACCATAAAGTCGACCTTGGTCGAGAAATCCAGCCAATAAGAGTCACTCTTGGCTTGAATGCAAAAAGTAAATCCTCCCAGAACTGCGGGAGATGTAAGGTTTTCCTGACCCTCGCTGAACGATGAGCAAATATTGAAAATGTGCGATTTGCTGAGTGTCTCTCCCTGCCGAGAACACCTCCCGCCACATGTTGTATGTACCTCGAAAAATTAAATAAAATCCTGTCGACTGACAGTTCCTTCTTTCAGCCATCCATGTAATGTGTATATTCAAGACTCACGACAAAGTACTTTCGCTGTGGCACTTACGAATAAGTACTGTCCCCACAGACCTCAAACTGTAAGCCACAGAGATATTGGCACCCCTAGCATCTGGATCTGAGTGTAGGGCACAGAGGGGCTGGCACCCCTGACCTCAGCCTGGCACCTGCGTTTTACTGTGGACCACATGAGATGGCTACTCTGCTCTCAGTGTGGCTTCTACAACAACAGAAGGCTCAGGGTCCGTGTGCTCAGGAGACTCGCCAGAAGCAAGAGCAATCCCGCGGAAGCGAACACGCAAGAGACACAATGAGACGACCATCATGAAGCAAGAAGCACGTCAAGATAAAGGCAGGGAGGATGTGGCAAGACAAAACCCGTCTACAGCAAGAAACATTCAAAACAAAGAGGTGTAACATAATGCGTCTGGGACGACAAGGTTACGGTGCGTGTGTGTGTGTGTGTGTGTGTGTGTGTCAAGAGATGAGTGTGTAAACATACAGGCGGGACACGTCCACCCCAGCAACGATGGCAGAGTCGTGCCTTCCGATGGTGAATTCATGATAAAAAGTTATGCTTCGTCCGAGTCAAGAATTAGGATCTTATACAAGTTCCTTCCATCTGGATCTGACAACGGCTTCAGGCGGTGGCACCAGCGGCCACATTCTAAGACATACTGGTATTAGCCCCTCAACCACGACGGTATGACCCCTGAGTATGATCCCGTGACCTTTGACCTGAGCCTTCTTGAGCAAGATGGGCCAATCCTAGGGTATGATAGCGTGACCTATTTCTTAAAGATCAAGTCAAAGGCCTGGTCATCATGCTCAAGGGTCGTACCGTCGTGCTTTAGGGTTGTATCGTTGTGCTCAAGGGCCGTACCGTCGTCCTCGAGGGTCGTACCGTCGTGTTCAAGTGTTATACTGTCGTCCTCAAAGGTCGAACCATCATGTTCAAGAGGTTCAAACAGGTTCATCATCCATAAAGTTCAGGCCGAAACAGGAACACAGGCGAGAGGTGCAACTTCTTGTTGAGGACGTGCAGTCTGTATGTAGGTCTCGTGCTCAGAGCTCTACTAACCTGTATCATAAAAACTCAACTGTTCTCTACTAACGAACAATATTGTCTCCTTTGGAAGAACATTCTTGAAAAAAAAAAAATATTAGAAGTCCCGTAATCGATGCATAGACTACAATCTCTCAACACTTGCAAAGGTGGAGCAAGTTCTTGTGCCCCACGCAACACACCCCCGGAAGAGGAAACACTGGTGTCCAAACATAACATGCTTCCCTTGCATAAGCCAACGCTGCTTTCACGTCTCGCGAGAAAAACCGATCCTGTCACTCGTGGTGGCCATGTCTCGCGCCTCGCTCCCTGGCGCCTCAAAATATAATAACTACCTCTATACCCTGGCTAAGAGGCCATCAGTGCGACTACTACTACTACTACTACTAACAGCCCCTGTATGACCAGTACGCCCTCTTTACGACCAACACCGCCCTAGACTCGAGCTAGGTAAAGTATTAAAGCCGTGTACACCATACAATTGCACACAGCCGGCATAATCATTCAGAAGGCCAACGTACAGCCTATGGGCACCCCTCATCTCACAGCCCTGTAGACATAACAACGTTATCAGTTGCTCCAGCCAGACCCACACTCGCTCGTCCCACACCTGCACGAGACATCAGCCCTGGCTACTACAGGAACACCCCAGAGCAAGAACATTATGGCTACAGTGACCCTGAGACAGGATAATGAACGAACCTCACCTCCTAAAACCTTTCCCCCACCTCGTAAATCACTCATATCTTCCCACCACAGCCACTCACACCTCACGCCTCATACATCACTTACATCTTAGTCTGCTTTAAAGCCACTCAAAAAAAAAAAAAAAATATCCTTGAAGACTCCAGATGTTAAACGAACTATTGTTGTCCACATGTATCATTTAATATAATGTTTCTGTCTGGGAATGAGCTTCAACAGCGGGAGGGAATTTCCTGTTCCTTGGGCACACAGATAAGGCAGTGGATTCCGCACGAGCTCCACCAAACCCCCAGGAATTTTCTCCAGCTCCCAACTGCCTCCGTCTGGTCTCCCTAGCGACCGTCGTATCGTGACCATCGCGGAACTCCTTAACCCATCACATACCTGGGAGTTACCGGGACTATCTCCAGGAAGTATCACGTAGAGTGCAGATACCAACACTGCACTGTTGACAGGCAACTCTGCCCAACACACTAGCTCCATTAAGAGATCAAAACACCAGATACAGAGTTCTAATTCAAGACAAACACCTGAGCATACTTCCTAATCTACCACTGTCGTTCAAAAAACATTGTTGGCCAGGACTGATCAACAAAGAACAGCAAAACACAATAACAAGAAAAAAAAAAAAAAGCGTGGATCAAAGGACACCTCGTCCAACGAGACACCACAGTTCCTGTGAGCCGCGGCAGCCACCCACAACACAGAGGGCACGCCCTTCTCTTAAGGCCACAACATCAAAAATACTGGAGCTCTCTGTCTCTCTCCCTGGAGGAGCGGGGATGTTTCCTGGCTCTAATGGGTCGACATGTTTTGGGCCGTCTGGAGCGTGGCCCCTTGGTCACGTAACCAAGTTCTAAGGCTGCATCTTACCCAACTACTACGAGGTCACACCTCACCATAGAAAAGAGCCTACCCAAACACAATAAGGCTTTACCCAAGCCAAGCCAAAATTATCGTCCTTTTTTGCAAGGATACAAAGTCACTCTCAGATCCTCCAGCTCTCTGTTTATATAACTGCGAGTAGATTCAGGCCATGCAAACCCCCTGTCTGCATGCTCCTGCATGTAGCTACGGTGCCTTTGACCAGTTGGCCATTGACCTTTAGACTCAGACTTTCTCTGAGCAGACGCTCCGACAACAATAAATGTGTTGCGTTTCCCCGGAGAATGGCGGAATTGCACTGTCCAGTTGTATAACCATTCAACTCCATTATTTCTTTTCACGTTTCCAGACTACTGGTACATTTTCGCTCAACACACATACGTATTCCCGGAAGTATGTCACCCGAGCATCCTGCAATTTCTGCCAAGAAGATGGATGAATCATCGGCGTGTCTACAGAAAGAAGACAGACAAGATTGACTTGTATGTAGAGCTTATATCATAATATTTATAAATACATATCACCAAAATATATCACCCAGCAGCCAGCACCATTTTCTATCCTGCCAAGGTAATGGATTAATCACTGGCAACAGAGTATGGGGGTTAGTCATCGCGCGTTGGCAACTCCCTTGGCGTACCTACAAACACAAGACAGCCAACCTTTACATAGCGCACACACACACACACACACATCAGACTGGGAGTGTTCAAAGAATCATTCCAAGTCATTTCTAAACAGTACATCTCTAAACTGTTACAAAACTTCTATATTAACATCAGATGACGATGAATCAGAAGCACCTACTTTCATACTGGAGAAAAAACATACTTTTAGACTATTACAAAAATCTATTTGAAAACTATTACACACATCTACTTCAAACCTATTTTCTGAATGAAATAATCACGAGTGAAGAAATGACTCTGAATAATTTCAGTGTACGTGGTGGTCGATGTAAGTGTGAGGTGCGCAAGATGGTATACTGCATACGACTTTCGGGTGACATTCCGAGCAATAACATCATCCCCGCCCGTGAATACTAACCACTTTTATCGACAACGAAAAACCGAATCTTTACAAAAAAAAAAAAAATATAATACCACAAAGTCCTGACCAGGGTGAAATATGTAGTCGTGCCCACCCCCTGGCCTCGCTCCTCCCAGCAACAGTGTGGAAGGAAGGAGTCCTGTTACTTAGGAGGAGAACCTGACGTGTCTATGGAAGCTTAAAGTGCAGATGGAGCACCTGGGGTGCCCAGGAAGCACTTGGATGCCTATGGAGCAACGCTTAAACGACACAGATTCCAGTGCAAGTGATCCAGCGGCCAAGACGTCCAGGTGTCGAGGTCCTCCCGACCTGTTGAGAAAGACGACTGTGTCTTGCCCCGAACTCCCATTTGCATCGCCTGAGGTCGTAGCTTACCAGGAGACGTCCCTTGGCTGTTACTCTAGCTGGTGCTGACGACAGCAGCTGTTGGCATACCCCCCTCACGATAAGCATAACAGTTAAGAAACCCCTCCCCAACACTACCTAACCCTCTATACTGGCAGCCTTACGGACGCCCCACACCCGGGGGTTCAGTCCGGATGTTAACAAACACACAAACGAAAAGTTTTAATGAGGCACGCAAGAAGTACAAAACTTATGTAAACCCTGTATATCAAACAACGTAAAGTTGACAACTACACAAATTTACATAACAAAAACAAGTCAATAATGAATGAGGCATGATTCATAGAACTTCTCTATCCTGGATAAAAAAAAAAAATCATGAAATAAACGACTTACCTCCGGCGTGTATGGCTGGCTAGTTGACATCTTTACGTAAATCACCACCTAGTGAAGAGCTAGGGCGTGGTACACATTACAGCTAGTTGGTTAACACCTTTACTTACATCACCCAGTATTAACTGCAAGGGCGTGGCATATGTATATATAACAGGTTGGGTCACTCCTCATATTCACTGACAGTAGACTAATATATGAGACGAGATGCAGAGGTGGGCTGAGGGGGTCCCATACCTTCAATATACAGACATCAAGGTTGGGCTAATATAAGGTGTAAGAAAAGAAAAGACTCCAACAACACCTACATCACCCCAGCGAATACTTGGTGCTGGAGTCTAGAGCCCAATCAGAGGCAATAACCTTTACTGACGACGTAGGTAACAAATGGCGTGAAAAGATTTACTCCAAGTTTAGGAGACACTTGCTTACTACCGCAGCGCACGGCCTTTGATTAAACTGTCGTTGATAATACCTGATCAACAAACCTGTTTATGGGCGCAGCCCTATGGCTCGCATAATCAACCCACCCCGCCTCCTGATCCGGTACACTGATCCTTGAACTGCTCAAGGATGTGCCGTGCGTTTGCTGGTGTGTCAACAGTGTTTCAGCTGAATTCTGGAAATGCGAATATGACCTTCTGGAGGATAATTTAGCAACGTCCACCAAGGTTATCAGTCAACACGGAGCTGCGACTGCGTCAATATGGCCCCCACTACCTTGAAGGACGTCTTCGAATCGAGTTCACATTAATCCAGTGTGATGACGCCTAACTGACGCATTTCATTAGCTCTGGTGGTTGACGTGGATGGATGCTGCCAAACTGCAATCTGTCTTCAGGATTGTCAGATATTTGAATATTCATTGGTCGAAGCTCTATTCCATGGAGGAAGGGATCGTTAAATATTGACTCATTATACATTACTTGATGGATGAAAACAGTGATACATGTGTTAAGGAATTGTTTCAACTCCTAATGCTGTATTGTTGTGTTGTGTATCTTTAGGCTTCACTCTGTGAACGAGAACACTCTTGGACGGCCAGAGTAAATACGTCTTCTGAAAATGTAAACATTTTGTACACGGAATAATATTGACTGAGCCATTATCCGGAGTCATACTAACACTTTCTATTATCATATGATACCGTCGCGATGCTCGCCCACCGCTACAAGTGAGGAATATAACACATGACATTTCCTTTCGTCCAATCGTCTCGTGGTTTCCGCCCTACATCATTTAAAAGATCTGACTGGCTGACTTGGGTGCTAGGATGAAGGTATATCTGATGAAGCTGTTGCTTTGACTTGCTGGAAGCTACAAATTAATCTAATTTCATAGTCGTGTCCTTTGTATAAAAGTTCTTCTACCGAGTTTCTCCAAGAGTATCGCACCCAGACACCATCCCTCCCGGGTATCATCCCCAGAAACCCTCCTTCACGGCCATCACCCCCAAGAAACCATCCCTCCCGGGTATCATCCCCAGAAACCCTCCTTCACGGCCATCACCCCCAGAAACCATCCCTCCCGGGTATCATCCCCAGAAACCATCCAAACAAAGAGAGGAGCACCGGAAGGCCAGAGTAACCTTGGAAGTTGGATCACATTCGGAGGTTCTGAGGTGATGATGGGGTGGTGCACCAGGCCCTCCTCTCAGGCAGACACAGTTTATGATAACGGGAGACTGTGCCAGCCAGGCATGTCCCCCCAGCCCCATGCTGCCGCGGCATTACACCACACCCCCAGCAGATCCCTTATTCACCAAACTGACTCCAAACCACAGGCAACACTTCAGGGTAATTTTAAGCCCAGTAAAAATATTCTTTCTTTTAAAACTGTAATGTAACATAATGAAACGTTTCTATACTTGAAATAATCATGGAAAATATCTCATAATGCTTCCACCAGGCTGACTGATTCGCATTCAGAATGAAAAATAGTCCTTATACTGAGGTGTTCAGGGAAGTTTATTGCACTTCGAAAAATACCAAAAATTGCACGTATCATAGTTCAGGGGATTTTCAGCCGCCCAAAAACCTTTCTTGGAAACCTCGGTATAAGGTCTATAACTCACGCTGAACATGAATCTGGGTTGAAGTATTGTTCAGGGGCCAGTAAGACCTCTCATCAAGTGATTACAACTGATAGGGAACGAGGCGCACACGGGTAACCATGCTGCCTTACAGGCTTCACGACGCCCACAACCGACCCCCTAACAACCCACATGCTCCCATGACGCCCACGCTGATCTCGCCCCATATGGTGGTGGGTCACGGATCAAAGGCGTGTCAAAGTCTGGGGCGCTTCAAGGGCTTGACCTCTGTGTCAAGGCTCACGTGCAGTGGTCTATCTTTGCCCAGTCCACGCCACTCTCATCATAATCAACAAATCAACTACATCAGACGATCCTCACAATGAGCTCCTCAGCCAAAAATACCAACACTAAAACCACCAACAAGAAAAGACGAAAACAGTTGGAGGGAATAAATCTTTTCCATCCCACTTATGAATGTTGCTAAATAAGGATTACCCCCACCTCCCTTCCCCAGCCTGCAAAGACAAAAAAAAAAAAAAAAAAGAGAAACGGAGCAACACCACATGATGTAGGTTATGATAACCGACCTTATGACCGGTGTAGCCTTGTTTTAGCTACGCAGTGACAATGGACAATTCCTCCTTAACAATCCACGATGCTAAGTCATCTCCAGGGACCCACACAGACATATCTCTAAACAAACATAAAGGTACGCGGTAAGAATTATATGTTGGACTTTTGTTCTCTTGCTGGAAGAGCTTCATGTGTATTCCAGGAGACTTGCGAGAGTTCCAGACGAATTTCAAGATGTGTATGTGTTCCAGGAGATTTCCATGCGTTCCTGATGTGTTCCAGATGTATTCCAGATATGTTCCGTAAGATCTGTATGTGGTCCATGAACACATACAGATGTATGTGTTCCAGATGTGCTGCGTGGGTTGGCCACCGTCAGCATTAATTATAGTAAACAAGAGGAGGTGAGGAGTTAAAATTTTAGGCAGGTGGAGGTAATGCAGTGACCAGTAACAAGCTACCACCGTCATGCAGGGAGTCCAGGTAGTGATACCGACTGACACTAACGACAGAGTAACAACCTCGTTATGTCCAACACAACTCATGGAACATCATTAACCCACCCAGATGTGAAGCCTGAGTCGGCCATACCCACCTACAGTACCGCAACACACAAATGTTCATCTGTTCTTTACGACATATTTCGTGTGGGTTGAGTGACAATCTGGAACACTGTGTTACGTGTGACGTTCACGCGAAGATTTCCGAGTGTGGTAAATTCTATCGTCACTGGATTACGACACTGGATTTCCAGACGAAGATACCATTCCAACCCGTTCCCCTGCCCGTGGCCAGCGTGTCCTCAGCTCCAGCTTGTAGTCGTCTCCTGGTACAGTACTTGACTAATTTTCGAAAAGAAAAAAAGTATTGAATGAAAAGGTCTGATGATTTTACCGTAAAAAAAAAAAAAAAACACATACTGCATGAGAATGCAAAAGCACATACCCACAGGTAAGGCCAATAATGCCTTATCATTTTTGTTCCACGTTTGAATGATTTCAATTGTTTTCTGAGAAATCATCGACCTACCAGATACAGACAGACGGACGCACAAGATCCAACGAAAATCACCTCATGAGGAGGCGAATTCCTCAATAATAATAATGATAATAATAATAGCAACAACAACAACAACAATAATAATAATAATAATAATAATAATAATAATAATAATAATAAAGACAACCGTAGTAGATACTAAGCCATCGTGTGAGATCGGTCATGGGAACTAACTCTTCCTCAGCGAGGCGTCACGTCTGGTGCCAGATGTGCACGGTCCCTGGCTGCAGCCAGGCTACGTCAAGCCGCCCCGACCAGGACAGCACGCTCTCTGGCTCCTCCCAGGCTACCAGGCTTATGCTCGTTCACGACCCTGAATCATTTCACCCAATCATTATATATATATATATATATATATATATATATATATATATATATATATATATATATATATATATATATATATATATATATACACACACATACACACACACCACATAACTCGAGTGGCCTCCTTCCTCCGTGCTGGGTGTAGCGTCTCCAAGAGGCGGTAGTGTCGAGGACGCCACACCACGGTCCTTTGTAGCGCAGCTCAAACCCCGTCCTCCACAAACATTACTTGTCTCCTCAGTCTCCCCCCAACATGGGCTCTTGACCACAAGGGGAAACATTTCCCGGACAACATGAGATCATGAGACTCACAGGCCACAAGCGGACCAGGAATTCCAATTACGAGTCTGCCACAAAAAAAAAAACGAACGTAATCATTGCCCAGAGCCTCCCTCTGAGGGCCATAAGACATGACGTCACCCGTGAAATCCACCTCGGCGACTGGCCTCGTCCAGACGTGACCTCGCCGCTCATCCACACAGGCGGCTGCGGCGATCATCGAGGTCAGCTGGGGTCAAGGATCACTCCAAGGGTCAGCAAACACAACACAGACTACAAGGTCTCTCTTAGTCAATTGAGCATGACGGTACAACCCTTGAGTATGATGGTGCAACTTCTGACCTGACCCTCAAAGGTCAGGTCGAAGTTCATGCTAAGATATACTCAAGGCTTGTAGCGATGTGGTCAAATACAATATCGTGTATGGCGCATACGCAAGCTCGTGATATCAATATTAGGTTCATTTCCATGCTCAAAGGATCATGACAGACTTTACTTGGATCTCATAAGACTCCTAACTCAACATCAACAGTATCACTGCCCGCCCATTATTGAACTCATAATATCAAGTTAGGTTAGTGTCTAAGTTCACGATATCAAGTTTGGTTTATGTATGATTTCCTGTCTTCAAATTTCACATCATAACTTTTAGCCTCACGTCCAAACTCACAACTTCAAAGCAGAGGGTTCTCTCGAAGCTCACAATCACACTGAACTCGTCTCTGAATCTTTATGTTATCCAACTCACCTCAGCTAGAGAGAGAGAGAGAGAGAGAGAGAGAGAGAGAGAGAGAGAGAGAGAGAGAGAGAGAGGTCCACAGTGGCCCTGTGAGAGTGGGTTGGTGGGGGAAGGGGCCAGCGGGAGGCAGGGGAGACGAAGGAAGAGTTTTTTAATGTTCAGTTCACGCTCAGCGGAGCCATTAGCAGCAGGCGGGCGCCTCACATATAGGTCAAGGTTGCCAGAGTATTCGGATCATCAGCCAGAGATGAGTTTCCTGGTGACCTAAAGACGCATTCGTGACCTCTGAAAGGCTAGAGAAGCGTTCGTAACCCTGACAAGATACAGGGGCTTTCGTGACCCCAGGTAGGCGTCAGAGGCTTCGTGATCGCTGGTAGGCTACAAAGGCTTTTGAAACACAGGGAAGGTACGAAGGCGTTCGTGACAGCCAGCAATGAAGGCCCGACCGATGATTTCAATTTTGGTACTACCATAAGCGCAAGCCTCGCTGTGACAAAGTCTTGTGTGACTCTATCATGTAACACAAACAGATCAGGTGAGGTCAGGTGTGTCATCAAAGGAGACATGACATCATCACCAATATGTGTGTGTTGGCCAATATGTGTGTGTTGGCCCACCACGTGACGCACAGTGTTCGCAGACCTGACCCGATGCCATGGTGTCCTCTGGCCACAACATTTCTCATTCTCCTTTTGACATTTGAAACTAATCGTTGGGAGAGGAACGAGGTAGTCACTGCCGCGAAAATAATGACGTGTTTCTCACATCTGGAACTGAATTACTTTGTGACGAAACAAAGATATGGATACTCGGAACGGAATTACTTTAATTAAGAAGAGAGATAACAGTCTTCTGAAACCCCAAGATAGTCGCACGTGGCCTGCGCCTGACCTAAACCTCCACACTGGATGATAAAGCAAGGTCTCCCTCACTCCACCCTCGCTCCTCCTCCCTCTAGCTCAAGTGTCACCAAGATACTTTATGGAGCCAACAGTTCCGAGCACAGACGGCCGTACACCTTCATTAATGAGTGGTGGCCGTGTGGCCAGGTGTCGGTGAGAAGGTAGTGTAGCCAAAATTTATCAAGTTTCAAGACGACTGCAGAGATCTATCATACACCAAATGAAATGAATAGCATGTACTTGCCAATGTAAATGTGTTCTAAAGATATATTTGTATCTCTTAATTTGTCTGTCTATCTATCTACCTATCTATTTATCTATCTATCTGTCTATCTATCTATTCATCTATGCACCTGTCTATCAGTTTAGCTGGGGAGGAGTCGGGTACATCGCGACCGGCGGCAGGTGCACACAGGTTAGGGCGACAGGTGGAGCGATTACAGGAAATGGCAAAGGTATAGCAAAATGATGGTGGGTCTTCTGATTATGTAAAACAGCACAAGCTGTAAATCTTGGATGTGGTTAATATACAACATGTCACTTGGGTACAATCTTACACTAACAGGTTACAGGATCACACAAAAACACTGCTAAGTTGTAGGTTCACAATGCGGGTCACGACCGTCTGCACTGCCCTGGCAAAAACGCCTCAGGAATGACGATATAAAAGGAGGGATAAAATGGACTTGAATTTCCAATCTGGAGCGACAATCTTATTTAGTGTGCATGACCAGCCCGGGCTGGAGGACACCCAGGATGGCAAACTCTCACAGGCAGCTACCTGTTATGCACTGCGCATGACACGAGTTCTCACCACCACTAATTTTACACACACACACACACACACACACACACACACACACACACACACACACACACACAGGCAGTTTTATAAGGAAGCGTTATAGTGGCAGTAAGCGGTGTCAGTGGTGTCAAAGGGCAGGGTTCTGGCAGTGGGCGGTGGTGGGCGGTAGGGTAGAGCAGACTGGGTGGCACCCGTGACCCGCGGGCCAACACACGAGATCACTGAAGCGTATGGGCTCTGGGCCGGTCCCGCCCTCCTCAAGAGTAACAACGGCTTCCCCAGCGGAGAACTGTTACGCCCCGCTGCACAATGAGTCCTCTGACGACCCCTGAGGAGGATCACACACACACACACACACACACACACACACACACACACACACACAGGCGGTACACGAAAAATCAAACCAGTAATTCTTACGAAAAACTCTCACGACGCCAAGACCTCAGTCGACATTTAGACCTTGAACCACATCCGTCAAAGTTTGAGCCTCGGTAAGTAACCTGGCACTGAATGAACCACCCCCAGACGAGGTTGCCTCTTGGCCAGACGACAGACAATGGCTGCACACCTCTCATTAAGGAGGAAGCGAGGTGAAAGAGGGTGAGGGAGGTGTCAAGATCCGGGTACCCGGACGCGTCCTGCAGGAACAACCAGGACCACATCATGTCCCGCCCATCCCACGCCCTACGCCCTCTACACCACGTCCTCCTACATTAATACACGCAACGCCCTCATTATGATTCAGTAATTAACGTCCCGATATAACCATGAGTTTCAAAGTGTAATGATAAGGAAATATCGTTAAATCACACGTTTAGTTCCATTGGTTCGATCATTTCTAAGGAAGCTACCAAACCTACACACATAAGTACATCAACATAGGTTATCTCAGGGTTCGGTTTTGAGCCGTCTTGACCTGAAACGTAGCCACTGTTGGTCCTTGGCGTCTCCCACACGCTTCCCCTTCTGCGGCGCCGCCCGGCACTACACGTCACGTCCCTCTTGGCTGGAGAGCTGCCCGTCGCAACCCCTCCGTCCTCCCGGATCTGTCTTTGCCTCGCCCGTCCTCCCACGGTTCCTGCCTTTTCCACCATGGCTGTAACCCTAGCACACACACACACGGCTGCACACCTGTCACAACCTCACTTCACATCATTACCCTGCAGAAAGCAACTGACACAGTTTTCCCACAGTAAGCATCTGGTCTGCTATCTGGTCCCCTGTCTTATCAAAATAGTTTTAAAAATGCTTAAACTGACACTCAACAGATGGGACAAAATATGAAATAAAATAGCGTATCGGCGAGTACGTTTATTTCACTCAATGCAGAACAATTACTTTTCTTTCCACATGACTGATCGTTTAACGTTAACACGAAGGTGGGGGACGAAATAAGACACCCTTGACCCAAAGGCCATCTTCTGAAATGGTTCAGCGTGGTTGGGTGCTGGGCACCTCCAACACCGATCACTCTCCGTGTCCATATTCTCGTCAGTTGTGAAAGTTAGTCAGTGATCAGTGTGAAGGTCAGTGAGTCACACTTAAGGTGTCATACTGTGCAGTGTGAGCCATCCATATCAACTCTTTAAGCACGACGTTACGAACCCTTGCGAATGACATCGTGCTTACGGGTCGTATGTCGTGTTCAAGAATCATACTGCACTGCCGTGTTCAGGGTCGTCCCATCGTACTCAATGAGGTGTTCACTGCATCAAAAAACTGTATCTTCACAGCTCAGGATAATATGGACACGCGAGCTATTACGAACGACGTGGCTGCATTATTAGGTGACAGGTGAACCACTGGTGTGGACATTCATGATCTGTAAGCATAACTGTAATTCCCACTCCAACAACATGAGAGTACAGTCCAGTGGGTGTCTGAAGGCATGACTACAGCACTCACACTCGTGGTCCCCAGCAAGTGCCACAATATAGTCTCGTCATCAGGACCAGCAAAGGTACAAAGGTACCCAGCTCTACAGGTGATGCTCATGGCTGTGCTGGCCCTCCGTGCCCTCTGATGGTCCTCAGTGCCTCCTGTTGGCCTTCTATCCCTCCTGCTGGTCCTCAGTGCCTCCTGCTGGCCCTTTAAGCCCCCCTTTCTTCCTGAAGAGACTGGCATCTGCGGCCGGGCCCATCATTTGGCCCACGAGGGCCACCACACCACCGAAAACCTCAAGAAGAACCCTGTCCAAATGGCTTGGTTCAGCGGAATGATATCATTCTTAATACGACACCTGATAAGACGGAAGCTTTGTAAACAGGAAGCTACGACAACAAACACTGTATGACTTGCCACAAACAAAATTCTGGATAAACCCAACAATACATGAGAATGATTAAGGACTCAGCTGTCACCTCCCTCCCACGATGATGAATTAACACGAGATGATGACACTGTGTGTGTGTGTGTGTGTGTGTGTGTGTGTGTGTGTGTGTGTGTGTGTAAGGAAGTCCACGATGAATGACAGTCTGAGGCAAATCTCCGGGAAGAATGGCCACTATACAAACCTGAGGACAGCCACGACCTCGACAACAATAGAGCATTACAAATGATCATTTCTCTGTTCATTACGGCCTCTCTGGACTAGGCGAATGATGACAGAAATTCGCCCAAGGGGGTGTATAATGTCTTACCGACGCCGTAACACTGAACCCGATGAATTTCGGGAAGGTTCTGGCAATACCCGAGAGCTCCAGTGCTCACATACCGAGGGAATAATACCTGTCTTCGTACTAGAAACAGACACAGGATCGGCCAACCCTCGAGTCACGAACGCTGTTACTCCCTCTGTGGGACGTGGTGGCCTCTCGGGTGCTGCCTGACCTTACCATGGTTCCCGAAGTCTTGTGTCCCCACACGCTGCGTTAACCCACCCGGAAAAACATAAACTATATATATATATATATATATATATATATATATATATATATATATATATATATGAAGCGAATGATTACCACCTGTGGTCGACAACATGTGAGGTACTTTACCTGACGCGTCCCGCCGGTCTCCGTTCTTACCTGTAAAGATTAAACAAACTGTGAAACGCTTTTAATTGATAACATTATATATAAATGTCAACAATCTACATTTACATGTCTAACTAAAGTTAACAGATTCTCACTGGAATATATATATATATATATATATATATATATATATATATATATATATATATATATATATATATATATATATATATATATATATATATGTATGTATGTATATACATTTCTACCTCTCTTATGTTTACATGAGGCCAAGCACAAATAAAGGAACTGCTGATATCCTAAACAGTAAAACATTGAGAGTATATGAATGACAGGGATACATGCTAGTACTGGTCTAGCTTCATGTGATGGAAGGAAATGGCGATATAGTAAAAACCTGGGCAATAAAAGAGATAAACATTGATTATATTAAATCTGGAACTTAAAGCCAAGGGTATGGAGAAAGGGAGAAAGTGTGTGTACATGTGTAAGTGTGTGTGTGTGTGTGTGTGTGTGTGTGTGTGTGTGTGTGTGTGTGTGTGGAATTACCTATTTGAGTACATTGGGAACGAGGTGTACACTCGTGCGGCCCCAACATTCTAACATGTCGTAAAAGGAGTTTCAACTTTCTAATGTAGTCAGTCAACGTTTACGACTCCTTCCCTACGAGTGTTCCATCCGTCCACACATGGGTGACTTAAGAAACATTTCCTCACGTCCTTGCTCACCCGCATCGTCTCATTTCCGATACTGGCGGTCTCCTCAACCTTCCCCAGTACCTCCAGGAACTACCCAACATTCACTGAGCTGCCCTAAGGTACCACCACCTTCGTGACCCCAAAGGAATTCAAAGGTGGTAAATCACGTCTCTCATTTACTTCCCTTTCCTCTTACGTAAGCAGGTTTAGGGATACTCTAACCTACCTTTCCCCTGGCGCCCTTCATGCTGTACACTGCTAACACCTTTGCCATATCTTTCCTACGGTCCCTCATGTGGGAAGAGTTTGTGATGTATATTGTAAGTGCCCTTGAACACACGCTGGAGATATCTTTTTGGTAATTTCTACATCAGGCAAGTTGAAGGTAAGATTAACACTACAGAGCATATCTTTTACCTCCAGTTAGCGTTACACTGTAGCCGTCTGGGGATATATATCAAACGTCACATACTAAGTCCATTTTATTTGTAGTGTGATTTATATACCTTATCTCTCCTACTATTGCCACATTCATTAAGCACATCCATTTTTGTTCGGTCATTAACTACTTGCAAGGTGCATCTCTCCTGACTGATCCCAAGTTCTTTCGGCAAGTCATTCATATAAATCAGAAACAACAGCGGTCCTAATGTTGAGCCCTGTGGAACTGCACTTGTTATTTTCGTCCAGTTTAAAGATTCTAAATGATATGTGTTTTTTGGTCTCTGCTAAGATGTTGTCAGGTACAATACATCGACAGCAGAGCATACACACACACACACACACACACACACACACACACACATATATATATATATATATATATATATATATATATATATATATATATATATATATATATATATATATATACATCCCGTTTTTCCAAAGGAAGAGATCACTAATTCTTTCTTTCTTTTGAAGATCACGTCCCGAGCAAACAGCAATATTAAACTGTGACATGAATCAGCGTCTTTTATTTGACGTTACAACGTCGTCTTGGCGGCCCATCTCAAGGCTGGTGTCCCCGACTCAGTGGCTACAAAGTCTCAACTAAACACACGTTGTCACGACGATAACAAGTATCTATTTCTTATATCTTTCTGTCGTAAAGTATCTATAAAGTATCTGCCATCAAATCGTAAAAAGTACATTGGAACATGACCCTGAACTTTTGGACGTACCTCCAAAATACCCACGCCATCGACCTTCGGCGGGAGAAGCCCTTAGGCTCAGCCATTCAACAAAGGCTTAATACAACACGAGCTTCATTTCAAAAAATCATTTCACTTGGAGGCACCCCGATCTCACCACCCACTCCGCCGTGCACGGCAAAAAAATTGCTGGGTGTACCACCAGGCCTTCAGGGCCAGCATGAGAGAGCACTATAACCCATCCACTCGAACAAAGAGGACCTGGGACCCCACAGCCACCATCACCCTCACGAGTGTTGGCAGTCCTCGTACCCAACACCTGAAGGTGTAAACAAAGCCAAGACTACTCAGGTATGAGGAAGAAGCCTCAACGAACCCCGAGAGGTCCTTACGGTCCAAGAACCATCACAAAATATATTGAACAACAACCCATATGCTGAGCTACAGGAAGAGTCGACTGCCAACAACCCTAAGACCACTCCACCTCCCACAACTACAAACAAACCAAGACCCTTATGGTGCAGACGAACACACAATACCACCTGCAGCTGAAGATATAATCAAAGTGTAAATTTCAGCGACCTTAGGTGCACCATGTTTAGAAATGACAAAAAGAGAGTAATCTGACCTTAGCTCCTCTGATGAAAATAATTTATTTCTCTACAGATTTACTCTCAGCCACAGAGGCATCTCGCACACGGGACTGCAAGCCACACTTGGGTAGAGTTTCAGTGGAAAACTAGAGACTGAAACTTTCAGCAGTTGTCCTCTGAACACGGCTGAACAGCATAACATAGCAGCAAAAGGAAAAGCTCTATCAGGGTTTGAACAGTGATCTGTGTACTAAAGCAGCATTACTGTGCCTGATCTATGACTATAAAAGACGTTACCAGACCCCAGAGCTGTGCCAAGAATTTATTTCGTATTACATAAAGGCGTGCGTTATCTCAAACCTCTCTTGCGAGTCCTGGTTCGCCAAGGCTCGCCTCGCTCCCAACGAACACTGCATAGAACACCCTAAACGAGGACGCTGACAGCATCCTGCGACAGTATCCTGCGACAGGTATCCTGCGGTATGGATAACAACAGCACGCTGAAATGTGGAGAGCTGACGGTATTTCATTATGAAATTGTTGATCGTATTCTCATGTGCATTAATTCATGTTTTTACTAACGCCTCATTCAGCCTAGAGACACGAAGGACGATAATTGTCACTAAACTCCAGATACAAAGTTACGCTTTTAAATTTACATCTCCATCATCTTTTCCTTTCAAACTCTCTTTCCCTATCCTTTCCCATCCTCTCTAATGTCTATGAAGCTCGGCACACTCAGCATATTGTGAAATTTCTTGCTCTTTCCATTCTATTTGTTTCAGGGATCAAATGTATGTATCCTATATCCCTGACCTTATCTCCCTAAATCTTTTATCAAATCAAATTCACACAAGGTAACCAATGCAGGCAAACACAATATCCTGATGTAAACACACTCAGGACCCAAACAAACTTACCAACTCCAGAAGTGTAAGTAAACAAAGAATACCAGCGATGCCTTGCATGAAGGCAAGCCCAGATGACACCACCACCAAAATGGTATCATACACCACCGCCTCCTGCTCTCACAGTCATATTTGTTTTCAAAGCTGCCCACACAGCACGGACCAAAATATGCCCCCAATCGTGGCCATCTCGGTTGAAAGGTAAAATAAGAGGACATAAAAGAAAACAAAACATACTTAGGTGTTTAAAGCCCCGACTCTTGAAGGAAGGATGGTTATTGGAAGATAGACAGACGAAGGAAGGAGAGGAATTCCATAGCTTCGCTGTTTGAGGAAAGGAAGAGGTATCATAACGCTCAAGTCTCGAGTGGCTGATCTCTACAGAGAAACTATGAACAGGAAACAGGAAACGAGCAGACGACGCAGTAAAGCAGCGGCCGAAATACCCACAGAGTAGAGAATGGAAGAAGCCACGGCGGACGGATAGGGATGACTGAAGGGAAGCGACAACAAAAGAGTTAATAAAGAGTAAGGTATCTGACTCCACTCTGACTAAATGACAGAAGGAAGAAGAGCAGAGTTTAATCAGCTATTTATCGGTTCCAGTCGCCTCACACAGTGATATTCAATTAAAAATGTTAAAAGTATTTACCCGGTAAGAAAGATACACAACCTCACTGTGAAGAAACCAGTACAAAACCCACATAGGCTACATCAACTGGAACATTACCAGACAAAATTCTGTAATATCGTTTTACCTTGCAAGCCAGTCGGAAAACACTAATAATGCCTAATGACAACCCATTACGGTTTTACAACGGCAGGCAGATAAAAAGGCAATCACATCCAGCAAGCCAAATGGGAGTGTAATCGCCAAATCTGATCGTTATTCTGTGTCGAACACAAGAGGAAACAAGGACAAAAAGGTACTGAGGACCAACCTACTGCATTCCAGCCGTGGCGGGATCCAATTCGTGCCATGTACTCACAGGACACCAGCGATATCTTAGGAAACACTAACGTCATCTCGGGAAACATACACCTGTGGAGCAAACACTTGGACCTGACCTTCCCATGGGCGGGAAGGCAAAGCTGGGTGTCGTCAGGGTACTGGGACGCCTTTGGAAACCAGACGGCGAATCCTTATCCTCAACACCTCGGATTGGATCCAACCACAATCCTTGTGGCCACTAAGCTAAAGCCCTTGTCTACCACACCTAAGAAGAACAATGATACAGAATCAACTCTTTCCTGATTAACAGGAACCATCATTGTCACAGTCGTTGTGTGGTGAAGGTGATCAGTATTCGTGGCCCATCAGCTGCGAGTGTCCGAGGCATAACATCATCAGTGGATCTGGAGCAGTGACGGAAGCAGGAGCCCCATCCGTGCCGCCCACGGACGCCTGGCGTGAAGGAGGAAATGATTCACCAAAATGTAAATCATTCGTCCAGGTGAGATTCTCCTCGGCTGCTGGAGGCATGGGGTGCAGCCCCAGGCAAAGAGCACTGGAGGCATAGAGTTGCTGAAGGGACAAGGGCTGTTAGAGGGAAGAGGTAGTTGGTGGGACGGGGTAGTTGGCAGGAAGGGTAGTTGGAAGAACGGGACAACTGGAGGGACGAGGTACCTGGTGGGGCACGGTAGGTGTAAGCTAGGGGCAGCTGAAGGGACGGGGGCTGCTGACGTCAGGGAGCATTAGGCAGGTGAAGAGGAGGAGGGGGGACTGTTAGAGGCAGGGAAAATACGACATTGTTGGAAGATGAGGACAGTCGGGAGGCATACGAGGTTGTTGGAGGAACATGGCAGCCAAAGACAAGAGGCAACAGAGGTAGTTAGAGGTATATGCACCCTAAAGCCAAGGGGGTACAAGCAACAGATGTGCCTCCCCTCCACACTGTGTTGGCTCCACTACATCTGCCTCCAACAACACCCGCCACTGTTCTTCCTCTGCCGTTTAGGCAACGCTAAACAAATGACGTGAGTTATCTTTCATCGTCATCTACCATCTTGCACTGCATCTTAACCTAATTCACTATTCTCCACTATCTTCTTACACGCATGCACCAACTTGCATTATCTTTTAAATTGATTTACCATCTTGCATTATCGTTTAGAATAATCAATAAATAACACAAGTGGAAATGTCAACAAAAGGGCAAAATAAGAGAAGTGTAAATGTCATCTCGAGCTAAAGATAACAGAAGTAAGAGTAGATAACAGCCAGAGCTCAAGATAACATCCAGGGAGAGAAGAGACAGATGACGGAGAGAGGGAGTAATGGATGGCCTCAGGAAGGGAGGGAGGGAGGGAGGGAGTGTGGGAGATCCCAATATGGCCCTTGGGAGTCTTAACATTACCGTCAGCCATTCATCACAGCATCGCCTACAATTACTACAATTCCCAGCGCTTCCCTGTGTGAGGCTGGAGAAAATGCTTCCCTTCCGGGCTGATCCAGACCCCAGTAGCACAGCACCAACGACAATCATCGTTACCACAACGTCTAAAGTCTATATTCAACTTGACCACACACGCGAATGTTCTATTAACCTAACAATGACAGTATCTTCTTTTATGGCCGTCATGAAGTTTGTGTGATCTGTCTCGTATCCTCCATAATCTCGAATCTATTGGACTTATGTGTCACATTTCTACGAGAAAACCTATCATAATTTTGCCCTGTTCCATGTGGACGTTTGAATACGAAAACCTGGACATACACGACGAAAATATACATTCATACATAACTCGACGTCGTTAATACCTGAACACCAGCGAGGGAGAGAAGCGAGCCACGTAATGACACAGTACCTACCTACGCGTAGCTACGCTGTGATCCTGACAAAAGGCAGGGCGAGCGCGTTCCACTTACCGCAGGAAAGTCTGGTGTTCAGATCAACGAATTCTATGAGTTACGTGTTGTCGTGTGTGTGTGTGTGTGTGTGTGTTTGTGTGTGTGTGTGTGTGTGTGTGTGTGTATGTGTGTGTGTGTGTGTGTGTGTGTGTGTGTGTGTGTGTGTGTGTGATACAAAAGCCCAAGCGTCAGCACCGGGTGAGACTATCCAAGGCGAGGAGCCAGCCGGCGGGCGGGCCAGCCATGGTGCCGCGATCACCCAAACTTGTAATGAACTGGTGGACTGGCGCTGCCCAGGACCTCGACCTTTGAGGAAGGTAAGCCATAAACACCCCTTACCGCCCCTATATATATCACCTCCACTGGCCGACACTCATATATCAATCTAAGGACATAAATCATGGCGTTCCGTCCCTCCCCGTACCAAAGGTTAGTACCACTATCAGGTGTATATCAAGACAGAACACGAGGTATGTGTGTCCTTAATCTATACAGCTGTGAGGACACGCTGACCAAATGTTCTCAACCTGGTAGTAATTTCCCGCTTGATTAATGATCATAAACGCATTAGGGATGTTTGGCCATTTCTGAAGAGCTTATATCGTCGAGTTTCGTCGAGTTGGAGGCACAAAAGGCGGTCAGATTCGTCATGCCAAAACACGCACTGAACACGAAGCTCTCGCTGCATGAGAGGTGATGGTACTCTACTATCCAGGGAACGGTGCTACGTGTGGTGCTCGGAGGAGAACCGCGGGAGGAGTAGCGTTAGTCTTGGGGGAGTAGTGCTCGAGGGATGGGTGGGAGAGGCAGTAGCAATGACTGGGTAGTACTGGGAAGTAAACAGCGAGGCGGCACTGGAGACATAAACTGTGGCGACACTCCAAGGACAGAGTGAAGGAGGAAGCGTAGGAGCAGCAGCAGCAGTGCCGAGGTGAAACATAAATCATGGGTCAAATTATGGTATGGAAAGAGACCGAAGAGCAGTTCCAGAACTCCGGGTAGAGCCAGTGAGGGCGGGTCCTCCTGGATCGTCTGGGTTCGTTGATGCTACCCTAACAACGCTTCTGCATCACTAACGCATTTCTCAGTCAGCTGTGGTATAGTAAACTATTACAGACTACATGTCACACAAGACATTTGTAAGACAAAAACACAGGAAGAAAATACCATTTTCTTACGAAATATCAACGTTTCAGTGTTGTACCGCAACACATATTCTGCTATGTAATAATGGCATCAGATGATTGTACAATATGAATACCTAGTCGCCGTGCTGAGGGTCGCCTCTCGCAATCACGAGCAACATTGAACTGATATTATTTAATGAACTACTTCATGATAACACGTTAGCCGACACTCCCGCACAAGGGGCAAGTCAGAACACATGATGTCCCAGGTATACTGACTTGGAAATGCACCTCATTCAATGCCTCTGTGCTCTAGCAACACCCACCAATATATCAAGACTACAGAGGGCACATTATACCCTTCTGTGAGACGGTGGTATCAGCGCGGGGCTAAATAAAGTTCCCCAGAGTATAATGGTATCATTAGGAGCCAAGACGTCGAGGCACTACATAAGGAGATCCACCTTAGTGAGTTACGGCCTAGAGGCGTAAACTGATTTCTTCACTCCATTAAAAAAACAGCGACAAAAACTTGGACCACAGCGTGAGTGAAGGCCGCTGGCTCCCTCGCCCAATAACATATATTCCTCTTCCCCTCGACCTACACAGGAGATCTGGGCCGCCTATCTTGCCTCTCCTCACCAACTCAACTTTCGCTACGGCCGGTTAGCTTAGGCCTCTTTAACTTCCACACGCCCCACCATCAAGTGAGGCTTCAAGCGGTTTTACAAGCACTTACCTTGGATCTCCCGAGTGCTTGTGTGTCTCACGAGGGGCAGTAAAGCCGTGCCTGGAGGGTGGTGATGGCTATGGAGCAACAAGCACGAAATGAGGGCATCACAAGCCAGAGGTGGCGTGGGTAGCGGTGGCTGTATCCGACAGGAACACACACACACACACACACACACACACACACACACAAATAAACAACTTCCGCCTCAAATAACAGCTGTCATCATAATCTAGTTTATTAGGTAATAAAAGAGACAGGCCCGTAGAGGGTCATGTCCCCTTTGCCACTAACTACAGCTTATCAGGTTACATCATTACAGCCCAACATTCAAGACTAACGAGGAACGGTTACACAGGTAATGTAATATGATAACCGCTGAACTCATTACAGACAAGAAAGAAAACAAAAACCTCGTGAGGAGAACTAAGCGGAGACCCATCAAGAGTCATGGCTGCAGAACCAACTGGGCAGTCATCATCAG
This sequence comes from Panulirus ornatus, assembly GCF_036320965.1. Lineage (NCBI taxonomy): Eukaryota > Metazoa > Arthropoda > Malacostraca > Decapoda > Palinuridae > Panulirus > Panulirus ornatus. The sequence goes on along the minus strand of NC_092236.1, from coordinate 3,624,246 downwards.
CAGCCACAACCAGCTGAGCAACCATCAGCAGCCACAACCAGCTGGGCAACCATCAGCAGCCACAACCAGCTGGGCAGCTATCAAGAGCTGCAACCAACTGGACAGCCATCGAGAGCCACACCCAGCTGGGTACCCACCGGGAGCCACAACCATCTGGGTACCCATTGGTCGCCACATCCAGGCGGGTACCCATCAGTGGCCACAACCATCTGGGCAACCATCAGAAGCCAAGGTTGTACACTCACCGCGCGGACCACCTCGGCGGCTCCACGGTCCTGCAATATATCATCACCAAATAACATGGCACTGGAGTACCCAGCGCGGGCCAAGGTCACACGACCTGGTTCGCTGGGGTTCAGTGGGGCGGGCTGCTGCCACCCTGCGGGCAGGAATGTAAGCATGCGTGCAAGAATGGAAGGAAAACAAGCGGGCACGTCTATCATGACGACAACAGCCAAGAAAAGCAACATGGCCTGAGGCTCCACATGATGTGTGAGACTACCATCCCTCTGTTTCCACCATAGGCTGAGGCTAGGATGCCTCTTGGACTCTTCAAGATACCACTTCCTCCTTCCCTCAAGCTGAGACACGATCCCTCGTGGACTCAAGAATCTTCCTGCCCTTTCCAACAACGAATCAACAAACCACACACAAAATAAAGCATCTGATGCTGTTAGAATGGCCGCCTCTTTGCCTGACACGGGCCACTGTGTTGTGACGGCCCAAGGCTCTGTTAACTTAGGCCACCTGGTGTGCCACCCAAGTGACAACATCAACAGGAGGAGAGCGACTCATTCTTGCCCTCAAAGCCAAGGAGAGGAATTGCCCGCCGGGATTAAATCGCTTCAGGATGACATCCTCAATTGGGGTTCTCGTAATTAACATGTAGGGATGCCCTGGGGGACAGAATGGGGGTGAAAAGAGCGTAGTTAGGCCTACCGCTAAACAAAACGTCCAGTGCAAGGGTTAGAGCATATCCAGCTGCTAACACTGGCACAAATCAATCAATCGCGAGCCCCGTGCAGGGGTCGGGGCATATCTTAGCGTCAGCTCGGGGCCTTTTCATGCAACTGCTCGCATATTTTGCTTTGAAAACTGCCAACAAGTTCAGTCCAATACGTTTTTGCTGAATTCCGCGAAGGAGTTACTCAGTCAAGTGACTACAGTTGGTGGAATGAGCTCTAGGACGGTAGCGGGCGAGGGTGACGGAGCTGTGTGGGGTTCTGGGGTTGATGGCAAGTGAGGTGTGGGTGGGAGTGGGTTATGACGATACATACCAAAATGATGATAAATAAATTGATAGAATAAAAAAAAAACTGCAGATATAAAGCAAAGTAGAAGTTGGCAAATAGATAATATCATCCACCAACCCTGACACAATACAACAAAGCGAAGAGCGAAACAAAGATCGATACAATGGAACGGGAAAGAGGAAAATAATGAAATTAAATCCGTGAAGGTCTGGCGGGGAACACCTCGAGACCAGCGCCGCCACACACCCTCATCTCCAGACGAAGAAATGAACAGTAAGACTGACTGTGGCCGAAGGACATGAATACGAGGCTAGGTGATGAAAGGTACATACGTCAGGGGCTCCGGTGACGCACCTCAGGCACAGTCCCGGAGGAAAACCCTGCGGAAAGTCCGAACGAAGCAGTAGCGAACTCTCGATCTCAACAGTACATTCGCAACTCGTCACGGGCAGGCTTCTGCTGTCCACTGCCAGAGGACGCGCGAGTGCTCATGATAGCCCTTGGAGCTTTCACTCTTAATATAGAGTGCTTGAGGTGAGAATGGGAAGAGAGTGGAGGGAGAAGGAAGCACAAGCAGGAACGATCTTGAAGTGGTGAAAAGGATTTGTATATTCATCTTCGGGGGAAAAATGTCAGACATGCAGGAAGAAGTTCGTGGAGTGAGAGATGTCCTACATTAGCAGGAGAGACAGGATGCTGTTGTACCTTCGAGAAAATAAAAGGTTTAAAAGACACGTAAATACGACAGAACCTCAAACACTAAACCCGGCAAAAGACGGGGTAGAAAGGTTGCGATTTGAAAGGCAAAATAGAGACACCGTCCATCTGTCAACCTCGGCGGGGATAGAGGCAGACATGAATCAGAAGAACAGAGACCCTCAAACTCGATGTGGCAACGGACCTAAAAGAATCCAAAGGGCAAAGGAAGACGCATAGAGCCAACGCTACCTCAGGCAGGAACACATCGTCTGGCACATCAAACACATAGTAGTCCCACGGTCTCGAGAACCAGTGCAACACAGGGATATCAACATATCTCTCTCAGTGGTGCTGCAACACACAAACACTGAGGAATTGTACCTAACAGCCAGAATGTCCTTCCAACACTCGTAACACAAATTAGTTGCCAGCAACAGTGGGTGTGTTGCTGGTGACGGTGCCTGGGAGGCCACTCCCCAGACCGCCCACCAGGAAAGGTTGCAAGGAGTGTAGTTAACACACATGATGCCAAGCTGAAGTGAGGAACCATTACCGGGAATTAAAAACCAGTTCCTTAGGTAACGATGGACACCGTAGAATCTATCTCCATTAAAATCTGACAACATCGAACCCCCTGGGTCAGACTTAGAGTAGCTAAGTACCAGGTACCGCGTCAACATGATGAAGGCTACTTGCTGACATATGCCCAGCCAACGGACGCTAGATAATGGACGCCACTTAACGGATGACCAGCTTAAATACGGCAGCACAAACCCTGCCTCAGGTCAGTGAGGCTTGAGGAACAGCTTCCGCTGTCGAACTGTTAAAGAAACACCTCACTGAAGTCCAGAGGCTATCATTACCGAAGGCTGAGAGGCAGGTTACGAGAAGTGGCGGGAATCAAGTTTCATCAGAGCGGCTACAAGTGAGCTTAAGCAGAGTGGCTGACCGCTATGTACAGAGACGTAAACAGGCGTCTAAGCTCGCATCTACCCGTCAAGGCACTACGAGAGCATCTCACCCTAATTACAGTGGTTGAGGGACAATGGTATCTTCCCTACCCATACTGACGGAGGGGAGGCATGAAAGGCAAAGTCTTCAGCTTGGCTACGGTGAGTAACTGTTCAGGGGAACATTCTGGAGGGTGTGGCCAACTTGCGGCGGCCGCGCGAAAAGACTGGAAGATCTGCTAACGTGGCATGAAGGCGTTCCTCGTGGCCCTGGACGAGATGAGGTACACCACAGCTTTGCATTGTGAGTGGCTGATGATAAACCGGACGTCATCAGCGAATCAAGTACTTCCCAGCACAAGCAGTTCTCCTACCATCCATTCACCATATTGCCTCTCATGATGCAGTTCTCCTTGTAAGCCTTAATCCCTTCAGCACAACCCCTGGGTATAATGGCCTGGCTTATGATCTAACCTTGAAGTCTCACTTCAAAACCCAGGTCATCATACCATGGGGTGCCACCGTCGTGCTCAGGAGTCGCACATCTGTCATCTAAAAGTTAAGCTCGCTTGTCGTGTGGGCGGCCCAGTTAAAGCCTAATCACCACCACCACAACGCGCCAGCCTCCTCATCTTGATCCCAGAAAAACCGAAGCCCAGAAGCCCGTGACAAATGATCCCGAGGCCCGTGTCGTTAAATCCGGATTGGATAACATCATTAGCCACTTAGGCGGCAACTCGCGCTAAACACGACGATAACACGATAAGAGAAAGGCAGTGGCCAGGGCAAAGGTCGACTAATTTTGCAGCTGTTGGTCTCAGGTTAAGTGCCAATCTCAGGCCACCAGAGATGCGTGCAGGAATGTCCCGGCCGCCAGTAACGACACATTAACCTTCCATCTAATGTAATCAACAAGAGCACTAATTAAGGAACAAGATGAATAAACAGTAACTGCTAAATATTTAGTTCTCTTAAGCAGCTGAGAATGGCAAGCGAGAAAGAGACGCGTCTTATGTGAGGTTCAGACGAGGAAAGAACAGAAGCTGTTTCACTGGTATGTTGGTCACAGTGAACACCTGAGGGAACGGATCACCGAAAGCATAGCAAGGAATACGTAAGGTAAGGTTCGTCCCAGACTACGGTGTAGGGGGTAGGAGACTTCCGAACCATCGTAAGGAATACGTAAGGTGATGTAAGGTCCCAGTCTGAGCTGTGGATTAGCAGAAATACACACCAGAGCAATAAATACGACGTGTAATACTCTCTCCAGATCATGAAGTCGGTGAGTTTATCTTAAAAAGCTTACTTATAAAGGATCTGACGTCACCACAGACCCTCTTACCAGACACTAAGTGGACAACCTGATCCCCGAGTCATGCGTCCAAGCATTACCATCAATCAGGTCCACGATCCCTGACTCTTGGGCCACAACCACAACCATCCCTGAAGCTTTAAATAATCATTAAGAGGAAGAATAAAAAGAGTCACCGACCACAAAAATACCCACAACAAAATCCCACGACCTTTGGCCCAACATCAAGGTCTGCAACTTGGTGAAAAACACAAAATCCATTCTAAAGAGAAAAAAAATAATAAAAGTCAGAATATATCAATATATTTCTAAAATAGAATGGGGAGAGGTATGCTAATCACGACTCCAGGTCTAGTTAGTGGAGGAGAGAGAGATTTAAGGAGCAGTATATCTCACACTTCACAGGGGTGTGATAGCTATCACACCTATTGTCACACACGATGGCGTAAATCTACTTTAAAGTTCGGGTGGCACCATAAAAACATGGCAGTCAAGGACATATCTGGCATAGCAGGATATTGCTGGTCATTTCAACTTGCTGTCACAACCACCTCACGCAGGATTATTAACAACTAATGCATGATAACTCCTCCAAGACCCAAGTAATTACATCTGCCCTCTGTATGACCCCTTTACTCCATCTCATGCTCATGAAAACATACGAAAAGCTTAATGTAAATATTTCCCGGGCAATGAAAGGATCTATACGAAAGCCTCCAACAATAACAGTACTTATAACGTACAGCTGGATGGTATACACTTTATACACTTAACATGTAAAGTTTCTGCATAACTTACAGATGTGTGAAACAAACCACAAAATAGTGCGTCTTTATATTTATCATCTATTTATTTACAATTACCCCAGGACCAATTCCTGTGAGTTTTGGTGTTAACTTGGACCTCTTCCAAAAGGTCCCTAAATATGCACTACTTCCAGTAGCAGACATACGTAGAATCCCTTGGAGTAAGAAGCGCTTTGTCGAGACTTTACTCCCAATGAGCGACTTTCTACTAGCGGTGTGGTCTTGGGAAAGAGGTAGAGTCCGGTAACATTCGAGTGTTTATATATATATATATATATATATATATATATATATATATATATATATATATATATATATATATATATATATATATATATATCCTCATGAGGGGTATCCTGGGTTGCATAACTGAAATAATAAGGCATTTTGCTAGGTGATCACGACCTTGGTCACCACCTCCCTGCCTTACCTCCTCATGCATCAGACTCAGCACTCCAGCACTACTGCCAGCAGTTCAGGTGCATCTCCTTCACACACACACACACACACACACATATACACACACACAAACACACACAGAGCCGCCCTCTCCCTGGCCTTTATCCTTACGCCAACACCAGCTGGGAGGGTCCTCAAGCCGCGGTGTAGCATGGGCCAGCATATCCCGCTGTGGTGGGACTCACTCAACCATGAAACGAGCGCCCTCATGCTCTCCTTTCATTAATCGGCGTAAGACAGCTACGCCCAGACTGTGTGGCTAAACGGATCCTTGACTGGAACACAAAGGACGTAGGGATATGGGCTGCAGTAACACCACACAGCCACAAGACACGTCCTCCGTTACACCAGAGGAGTCTGAAGACGCAGGCGTGACCACGTCATTGCAGAAAGGACACGTCCGTAGCAAGATCAACCCTCGGGTAGAACACGTCTGCATAAAGACACGTCTATGGCAAGACCATGACTCTCATATCTTCATGTCATTGCGAATATCACGTCTCTGATAATAACACGTCATCTCTATCAATGCCACGGAGAAAAATCATTCTGACACAAAAAAAGATGCAAATATACCAACGTGATTAATGCGTGGTGGCGTTCAGGCCCTTTTTGCCTCGCCCAGCCTAGCCCCTGACTCTGGGGGGTGTAGGCCCCTACGAATTACAAGCATCATATACACATGAACCTCCTACGTGACCCCTTCGTCAGCCTTCCACTCCAGCAACTAAAGAAAAAGGAACTTTTCTAGTCTCCTCCTTGGCACCGACGACATCTAACGTTCGGCCTCCACGAGCTACTTAACTGCAAGATAATACGTTTACGACCAAGTCTTCCCAAACTTTTCTCCACTGAGGTCGTCTTAGAACTCCAGACTTTCCAACGACCATATATCTCAGCGTTCGAATCAATGTCCTAATAACCCCAACCATCCCATCTGTCCACCAGGTCAGTGTTATCCCAACATTGTGATCATCTCAGCGATCATTTCATTCATGCCAGCGTTATGACCACTCCAGCGTTCCTCCCCCCTGACATCTGGACCATGCCAGCGTCCCAATTACTTGATCGTCGGGTTCAGATTAACACGACGCTGAGACAACCAAGTTCTAGCTATCATACACCACCATCCACCTCTGAGTTCCTATCATCCAGTCCCTGATGAATCATGCCAGAGGAGCAACACGACAGCTTGGTACGAGACCAAACTCCGAGTGCAAAACGACCTCCGAAACCATCGTAAGATAAACGTAAATTAACGTATCCCCGAATCGTCTCATCGTTCCAGTTACGACAACGACCACGATCGCTCCTGCGACCGTGCTGTTCCCCATCCTTCATATCACCGCCTGGCCCCAGTGACGGGGTGCCGTCAACAGGAAGCTCTGAGGATCCTGCAGGAGGCCGTAGTGTTGGTAGGAGGAACCAGATCTCTTCCAGGTAACGGGACGTGGCAAGGAGGATCCAATCCCCCACATAATCACTCAACAGGCTGGTAACGGTATCTCAGATCGTATTACATGATCGTGTCGGCTCTGCAGTTGTTTAAGAATCAAACAATATCGACGCGTCAGATTCATATATGTACTATTTTTTCCTTCGTTACTTACACTTGTTCGCCGATTCCCGCGATAACTCATAAATAAAAGACAGTTCATTATTGATGTAACATAATGGAAACCTGCTCATATATAAGCAAATGCCTCCTGAACAGGCAACAACACGGTGTAACACAAACACACGAAAGACATTACGTCGACAGAACAGGAAAGTTCAGCTGAAGATATGAAGGAAAGGTATCTTTAAGCGCCATAACCTTTGTTAGAATCTTCATATGGCGAAATAATGGCCCTGGTCTGTGGTGTAGCCCCTCCCGCTGGATAATGGCCCTGGTCTGTGGTGTAGCCCCTCCCGTTGGGGTATTAATGTTTCATCAACATTTATAACAACGTTTGTTATGCGTTAGTTGGCTTAGCTGTGGTAAGTGGTACGCACACCTACTGCACAACTTTGGCTATACAGTATCATCATCAAATATATTACAAAATGAAATGTCTAACTATATATATATATATATATATATATATATATATATATATATATATATATATATATATATATATATATATATATATGCAATGAAAATATTGACTATGCAGAGGATAACTTTTTAAAAAAGTTCTAAATGAATTTTAACAAATTCTATTCACAATCCACTTTTACTGGTCACTGTGTTGGATTTCCCTTTTTCCTTGTCCCGCGTTTCATAACAATATATGAAAAGGTCGTGAAAACCAAACCCAGACAGATGATGGATGCCCCGACAAGGATAACAATATACGAGCAGGTCTTCTGGGTCGTGAACACGAACGGACAATGCAGGATTTCCTTTCACATTTGACAGTCACAATATACTGCAGGAGGGAGGGCAGTGTGTGTGTGTGTGTGTGTGACCAGCCCGGACGGTCAGCACTCCCTGGCTGGTGACGGTGGTGTAAGTTTGTGGTTCCTCAGTGCTCAAGGCTGACCAGAGGTGAGGTTACATGAAGACTCCACAAGGGAATATATAAGTTGGTATTTCCACATAAGGAACATAACACGTGAGGGAGATATTTACTGTGACGAATGAGTCATGGTCTTCATAATGGATGCTGGGTTTGGCAGCAAGTGCACTGAGGGTCCTGGGAGGCCATTACTAAGATATATCTACTTTTCTGTTCTCCACTACGCCAGTGTTCCACATGGTGGAAAACAATTTCTGCATCACTCTTTGGTAGTTACACAAAGTCATCAGCTGCTATGCTGTCCTGTCGAGTGTATCAAAAAAAAGAAAAAAAAAATGGTTTGTTGTTATTTCCATTGTTCCGTATTGCTCCCAGTTTGGTGCGTGAGGGGGAGGGGGGCTGTCACACGAGCCCAGCCCTACACCACACTGGTCAGGACACACACACTCACTCATCCTCGTACTCTTCCTCCACCTTCGCACACTGGATCCTCACAAACATACCAGCATAACCATTCCCTCCCTCATCATAAGGGATCAAACCCATGTATCTTCGCAGTAACCCGACCATGAAAGACCCCTTAAGAGGTCTATATTACGGTCCTCACATCGACGGAGGTGCATTGTCTCTCGTCCTGCTCCATGATGCACACAGCGCTGGGTCAGGCGCGGACAAGAGGGTGAGGTCAGGGGCAAGACAGAACAAAGCCGTCTCCCAGGCAGGCAGCGACGAATGAGGCATAGAAAAGACCCGGTTAACAAGGACAGGAGGAGGAGGAGGAGGAGAGGGGTACCCCCTCGAGGTCACGCCCAGCACGTGAGGCTGGCACTGACCTTCCCCCCCACTCCCCTTCCCCTCCCCCAGCAACCACGGATCACCCCTACCCCACAACAGGAAGCCCGGGAAGTTATCTTTAACCCGCCATCGTCGCCAGTGGAATGCCCAGGACCCGGAGTAGCTAATCGTGTGTAAAGGAACTGAGGGGCAGGGCTGGTCTATGATAGATGACTCCTCTTTGTCTAACAACTTTCGTTTTCTTTCGTGAATACAAACATAACGTACATGAGTACATGAACGAGGCATTACCATATACATCTCAAATATAATTCATGAAAATATTCAAAACTCTCGTTGAACATATCTGAAATCAAGATGAAAAGATGAAATTTGGACGATAACCCAATTTAGTTGTAATTTCGTGCGAAGTGAGATGAGTCTCACGATGGTACTTCTAACCTACAAGTACAATCTGCGAGATAAACATTTCAACCCAACGACCACGACGGTACAATCGTTAATCACGAAGGATACGATCCTTTGAGTATTATGGGACCTTGGGTATGACGGCCTTGCTTGTGACCTGACCCCATCAAGGGTTAGGTTAAAGTCCTGGCTATAAAACCCAGGGGTCGTGCCGCTGTGCTCCAGGGTCGTATCCTCGTCCCAAGGTGTTCATCACGACTTATACTGTTCATGCTGAATGAAATCACTGGGTGGGATGTGTTGCTTTGGGACAATGAAGTCCTGAAACTAATTTTGGAAATTATTACAATTAATAACATAATTCATTATAAATGACTTATCATTCACTATCTATGGGCTTTGGGTTCATTATAAATATTCTAAGTTATCAATTAATAAATCTGATGTTCTATGATGAACACGGTCCTAGACACACACACACACACACACACACACACACACACACACACACACACACACACACACATTCACAGCCGTCCGTGATGCATTCCCGTGCCTTCCCAACATGGTTGGTAAGGCTTAAAATTCCGAGCCATACGAGCACCGACTGAGAATACAAAGCAAGTCAAGTGTCCGGGGATAAATATAAGCCTCCACGTGCCTAGTTTTACTACGGGTTTAGGTATTTTTGCCAAGAGTTTCGTAGTTGTTCACCTTGAAGCCTCCAGCCTGTGGCAGAAGGGTTGGTCGCTGTAGTCGTGAAAGAGGCTGGGTCGTCCACACCACAGGCGTCGTGGTCAAGTGTGTGGACCGGTAGATATCGTTGGTACCTACGTCGGAGGTGTCGGGTGTCGTGGTTATGTTGTGTGTGTGTGTGTGTGTGTGTGTGTGTGTGTGTGTGTGTGTGTGTGTGTGTGTGTAGTTAGGTCCCCATCAGCATTTCCTGGGTCTCTATGGAGGAAGAGCCTCACACAAAACACTGGCCGAGTCACCTTGACGCTTCCCCTACAGTACATATCATATATACACAACAAACATACCCACTTTTGGGGCGCTAGAGGAGGGAGGTCACCGTGTCTCTCGTCTTTATCATCCTCCACCTGCTGCTGCTCCTGCTGCTACGCTACCACAGCAGGGGCCGTCTGCTGGCTTCCTATCTTTTCTCCCTTACCGAACTACGTCTGATCTTTGCTTCACTGGGAAAACAAAGAACGCATCACTTACAACGATGACACGAGGAAGGAAGGTGATCAGGCTCAGAGAATTATATAATGTACACGTCCCAGGACAAGGTACTCCCAGGGAAGGAAGATCAAGTCCCAGATACTCTAAAGTTTCTAGAGATAAACATAAGAAGATGGTGACGCAATGTTCATAAGATCGGTAGAAGTCTTACGTATATGAGATTAAGGTGTCAAAACGTACGATAATCATGACATGGGAATAACTGGCAATGAGGAAAGATCGAACGACAAAGTTCCTAAGCAAGTCTTCCTGTGGGCGACATACTATATCAGGAGAGAGACTTCAACTGTTTCACTACAGAGAAGATGAAGAAACAACTACAATACAAACTACACGACGAGACTACAGTCTAATCAGGAGAGAGGAGAGTAGATGAGTGGAAAACGTAGTCCACAATGTATACTCAAAACCATTACAGACATGTAATACAGACATGGATAACTCAGTACAGGAATAACTATAACAACAACGTCATGAGGACAGTAAGAGAAATCTACGTCTCCATCCACCGCCAGAAACGGTTGAGACTGTCCACAATTCTACCAACGAGTGCCTGAAACATTATGGAACCAACCGCTGGAAAAAACCACCACGGCTGCTGGGAAAAATATCTTGAGAGTACCCGGCCAGCCAGGCTGAGGTGGGTACGTTGGCCTGAGGGTCGCGGCCTCAAGACGTCCCACTGATTAGGAAGCCGCACTGAGGATTGGTTCCACAGACCGAGCTCTCCCGTCTCCAGGATAGGTAGGTACAGAGAGCAGAAGACTTGATGGTCTATCATGAGGTTATATGCCGGGGGACAGTGCATGGGGAGAACAGATAAGACATGTTCTTATGACGAGATTATACTCTGGTGGACAGTTGATGGAAAAGCCTTATCATGGAAGACCCGATGATCTATGACGAGGTTGTTACTGTCTCGGTAATAGTTTCCAAACTGCTGATCCACAGAGATGGAGACGGAGAATAAAAAGGTGAGGGAGACCCTCTCAGATGGCGTCAGGAGAATCATCCTCTGATTCTCAGCAAGCAACCTTCTAACACCCCCGGGGTGCAGTCCAGGCACCCTCCACCAGGAGCGGGAAGCAGCAGACGCCGTGAGGAAGCATCAGTATGCTGGGCCAGACGACCAGGCCGCGCGGGGTACAGGAGCCTCGCAGCAAGATGGACGGGACGCCACGAAGATCCCGACACTGCGGTGCCTTCCACGTCCCCAGCTGCGGTCCCATCCCACACCCCTGGCACCAACCTGTCGCCCTCCAGACCTAATGATTCATAACCTTATAAATAGAAAACATTTATATGCTCAAAAATTATCGTTCAAAGTCGAATCTCAGGATACGTAAGACGTTTTCATTCATGTGTTCATAGTGAGGACATGAATACTTCGATCAATACCAGACCATCATGCCATGGGTTAGACTATAGCAGATGCTACGCACGAAACTGAAGTACTTCAGCAACATGACTCAGGCAATTACCAAAGTTTTTAGAATAAATTTACTCGGGATAACAACAGCGAGGAAAGTCATACAGGCGGGCAAAATTCATGAACGCATCCCAAAGGCAGAGAGGGAACATGTGGAATAGTAGAAAAGACAGGAAATCTACATACCTCTCTCTCTCTCTCTCTCTCTCTCTCTCTCTCTCTCTCTCTCTCTCTCCTCTATCTCTTTCACACACACACACACACACACACACACACAAAGCCTCCGTGGTGCACTAGTTTGCCTTAAAACCATGAATCTCACGGATCCATATCCGAGTCCCGGACAGGGCAGGCAACAGCGCCTCGAGTCTCGAGGTACGAACCAACACTGCCGCACCCTCAACACCCCAGCGGTACTAGCACACCGCCAACACCGCTGGTGCAGAACACAGCCCTCCATCGGCGTGCGGTATACGAGGGAGGATAACACAGCTTACGGCCATAAAGCCCCTCTAACAAGATCCCGAGCCTCATAAAGATCAAATCCTCAACACGGGAGACACTCCCACACGATGACTTTCTTGTTCCTGAAGGCCCTCACGCCAGGGAGGAGGGGATCTATATTTACAACATAATTACGACACTCCTGTGATATTTACATCAGGATGTTTGGTTTTAAAATTCGCACTGCACAAAGACAGCCAATACCCAGTACTCTGTATTTCACGTGTCAAGAGTAAATCTTGCTAAGTCAGGGTCACCTGCCCATATACTACCATTCCTGGATTATACATGGGTGGAGGAACATGGGTGAATGTGTGACCTATGGTCGTGTGCTACACACACAAACACACACACACACACACACACACACACACACAACACACACACACACGCACACACACACACACACACACACACACACACACCACCCACGGCTGGGTTTACAGACTTGAGATCAACACATTCTGACATTGACCGATCCATCTACCATCATGCTTATACTCCACCTACGTATAGCAGTCAACAGGAATGACTTAGAAATGAGAGTCGTTGAAGGCAATATCAGAGTTACGTTTGGGTATAAACGTGATAATATTTCGCTTCGAATCCACGACTGACATCATTTGAGACTCGCTAGTTATATACGAAACTTTACAGGTCTTCATCGCTGAGAAATCCGTATGTCTTTCTACTCCTACCACACGAATCTATGAGCTTCTGTTCTCCTTCACCATCACGAACAGCAACAGAGCCAAATGGTCTGTTGCTGTTTGAGTTCATTTGTATACACTTGTGATCACTTGTGTCTAGCAAACACCACACTGCTGTTGCCAGACTCAGGCTGGGCTACAGGTACCCATTTAAAGGTTACTTCTGCTGTTGATAACTGTCACACTAGCAACATTAAGCATCTGACTGTTGCACGATCATCGTGAACCCACTCCCTCCACCTTTCGTGCACTTACGTGTCCCCTTTAGCCTCGTCGCCTACAGGATGTGCAGGAAAAAAAAGTCGTCGCTTTTTGCGGCAAAAGTTAATAATTGTTCAAGTAACTGCCATGGGGGAAAAAAAGAAAAAATGTATCTAATGCCCAAATTACATAAAAATCTTAAAGTATTCATCAAAAGTCAGAAAATCTAGTAAAACTTATAAATGTCTACAAATGGGACATAAGATACCCATTACCATATACTTTTTCACATCCAGTAGCGCACTAGTCCATAAACCCACCAGAAACATCGTAAACCAGACAGAAATCACGAGATAAAACGGAAGACGACCGTCATTAAACCAGTCAGACAAACTAGACGTAAACCTTGTTAGTGTGGCCTTTTACAACGGCCTAGGCACAAGGTCCAGCAGTGACCTGGGAGGGGTTCTGCTGCTGTTGCTGCTGACCAGCATCATACCACACCATCATGTGCACTACACACTCATGGACGCTATCATGAGCACTATACCCTCATGGATGCTATAGCATAATCCACACCGTTCCGTGTGCCCAGTTTCTGCGCCATATGCTCGGCCAGATCCGACTTCTTGTTTATCCACACTCGCCTTCTTGATCGTCTACAACAGCCCTCTAGCTCGTCCACACTTGTGAGTTCCATCTATATTAACCATTTTCATCAAAGAACTCGAAGCCCTGTGAGCTACTGTCAGCCACCTAATTTCGTCATCCATTTCAACCACTCATCCATCACCCCCTAACCCTCACCATCCACATCAGCCACGTCCTCCCAACTGTAAGCCTAAGTTCTGCTCCAGTATTCATGGGTCACCTCTCCCGGCCATCTTCCCATTCACAGCTTTATCTCTACAATGGCCCAGGGTTCCGTCCGCCACAAACCCGTGACCACTTTACTCACACTGATGGATGGAGACACAAAAAAACTGACACTGGAACCCAATTTCTCCCTTTGGCCACGTCCCAAACCTACACCGTGCCCGTTCAAAGAGTCATCTTCATCCACAATTATCCGTGGTCTCTGTCACCAGCCTTCCCATTCTCCTTAACTTCACGCCGGATTTCAAGGACGTCCACGTAAACAAGCATTAAGACAACCCCAGGAGGTAACCGCATTATCAGGAGGAGGCTGACGCGGTGACGACAGAGAAAAATATGAATTCATGAGACAGGATTAAGTACCGACTTCCTTAATTAGTTCTCCCCTGTGGCGGAGCGCCTCGGGCGGGGAAGCCTGAAGAAGAAGAAGTGAGGACAGGCGGGTCTCCCTGGGCCGCTTCCACTGACACACTGACAGATGACGACCTTGGTCTCGCCGCCCCTCCGGCTAGCTAGGCCTCCATCAGGCGTATTAGGAGGCATACATGGTGACGGATTCCTCCGAGCCAGAGTTTAGTAGGCACACATGGTGACGGATTCCTCCGAGCCAGAGTGAGCCACACTACAGCAGTACCAAAAGCACAGAGATGTTAGACCTGTAGGACGGTCGATCAATACATCTGGACACACATAAGGAAGCAGGACCATTTGGTCTCCATTTACAGTCTGATCAACATGGTTATGATGTGCCCTCTCTTACGGAACAATGGTTCCTCGTCCTCCTCCTCCCATCACCTGCTGTATTACGTCTGCAGGATCTAATACCACAAACTGGCGAGTTGACACCATTATATAGACCCTCACTCACCACTTTGTTTACTTTAGACACAAATTTCCAAGTACTGGTTTTCAGTGACGTAAAGACCTCCCCCCCTCTCCTTCCCCGGTCTGTGGCACATTCTCCCCACTAGCCTCAAGGATACCTGGTCGGTATCTGGTTTCAGACCTGGCTCTAGGAAATGATATATCCCTCACCGCTTCCCTAACTCGAGTATCATTATCTTGTGTAACACTCCCTGTGATTTCATATTCATATATGCCCATCACTTCCTCAACACTGACTCCCATCTAAGCCTGTCTTACCCACTTTTTATCATGTTATCAACGATGCTATCAGGTATTCATTACAAATGTCTACACCGCCAACACGGGAAATGACGAGTATCATGGAAAATCATCTCTCTACCTAGAGATGCGAGGAGAAAAGATCTCCTTTGAAAAGACGGTTATTAGAGATCTCTTAATTCTCGTAGTGTTCGTGAGGTCTTTAGAGATGACGACAAATATGGGCGTTGCGTGTGGGTAGCAGGTCCTCGGCTACGGCAGGCACGTCTGACCAACAGTAAAAACTAGTCCAAATACCTGTAGCTATGACGGGTAAGAGGCACTGTACTACAGACATACGTAAAGGACGGGTTATCTTTATAATACATACACATGTTACATACTGAGAGAGCCTCTCTCTCTCTCTCTCTCTCTCTCTCTCTCTCTCTCTCTCTCTGACGTCAGGAGGCAGGCACTGTGACGTCAGGGGGCCGGTACTGTGACGCTCATGGGTTGGTAATGTGTGACAACCTTGTCATTCGGACGCTACGAGGGTGGCACTATGAGGTGGCCTGGCGGGCACTGTGATCTCAGGAGGCTGGTAGCACTGTGGCACTACGATGTCATGACGTTGGAGGTATCATGACTGGAGCTGTGACATGAAGCTTCAGCTGTGACATGACGAGGCGACTGCACTGTCATGTAGGAGTGAAGTCATCACGACATTGACTGTGGAGTTACATGCCTGGCCAGGCTGGCTCGTTCACCAGAGGCCTCCCTCACACCATCCCGTCCAGGCCAAAGTAAATTGGGAAGCAATAGACGCGACAGCTACCACTACTACACAATACGAGACGAGCCAGAAAGATTATAACCCAACAGGGTTTTGTGAAGCCGGCAATTGGAAGTAAAAGTTTACGAACACAGATGTGGTCCAACATAACGATGAATGGCCCATCTTTATCTATGACCTTTATATAGAGGTTGTAACTGTGACCTGACCCATCTCTAAAACCCTTATATAGAGGCTGTAACTGTGACCCTGAAATGAGGTTCCATCAAACAGGCAATCTCACCAACAACAGTTAAATGTAATTAATAATAGCTTAGCTTGAAACTGAGTTGAGGTCTAAGGTCACACAAGTGGAACTACGCATGAATTAGTGATAAGGTTTGACCTTCGACACCGAAGTGACATGGTAAATGACACCAATTCAGCTTAAAACACCGCTTTGTTTAACAAAGCTCTAGACTGAACTTAGCGGGATATTAGAACCTTATTTATATATGAACGTTACGATAAGCGACCTGGCTATATCGTACAAACAGAATTAAACACTTAATATATCGCAAATTTACCAAAATGTTGAAATCATTCACATTTACGAGACTCCATTGGAAACACTTCAGGACAGACGAACACAACGCACATAAGGATGATTCCTAAAGACCTTCCCAGCCTCGATCAGTCTCATGCGCTACACGGGGAACCATCTCAAAGTAAAGGACTGATGCAGTGGATGCGTCCCTCCAGGCCAGGAGCTGTGGATATGACGGCTGGCAGGGATCAAGGAATATCCTACATCACGCCCCCTTACCTGGCCAGGATGTGATTCATTCTCAAACAGTCTCTATCCTTTTTTAAGAGCGCGAGGGCGCGCACACACTCACACACCGCAGACAATAGAGATGATCCAATTGTTAAGCAATGTAGTACCGACGTAACTTGTAAACAAATTAAGCTTCACACAATGAAGTTACTTCCTCCTGCACTCCTTTGCACTCAGAATTGCTCTCATCCTGACGTGTGGCGTAAGGAAAAAATCATATCATTATATATTTCTGGATCTGGCGTCACCAGGCGAGGGTTGACTCACAGCTGGCAGCGCCACCCGCCCACTAAGCAGGTCTCCCCATAAAAAGCGGACGTAATGGTAAATCAATATGTTTGGTCCCTAAGATAAACGATGCTTGGAAAGCTACTGTACTGGGATTACCACAGCCCTTCATAACTCCCTGACGATCCTACCCAAGAAAAGGACGAACCACCACAGTCCTTTTATAGCTTCTTGTCTATCGTCTCAAAGCTATACGAACCGCCACAGTTCTTTATAGCTTCTCGTCCTTTTCGTAAACTACTTTTTTTATCTCTCAAATCCACCATTCCCTTTCAGAACCTGACCCTGTCGCCAGAGCCCTGTATAGCTCCCTGACGATCCTCTCCGCGCATGACGAACCACTACAGTCTTTATAGCTTCCTGACTACCGTCCCTAAGCTATACGAACGACCGGAGATGCTTTGAGTTTGCTGAAGATCGTCCCCAAGTTACTGGAAACATCACATGCTTGTATAGCTACTGATGATCAGATGCAGCTATGAGTGTGTGACCTCGCACGTCCGTTACAGAACCCCTAAAATTTCCCACCCCCCTCCACACACACACACAAGCACACACACGTAAATTATCCACAGTCACCACAATGTTGGAGTGTAACATTACGTTAGCTGCCACATTATCCCGCTCAATGACCAACATCCGGGCTTTTTGTGGTCCGGGTGAGGGAAGGAGGAGGTGAGCTCAGGGCACCAGCAGTAGTCGGGGGCCCGTGTGGTCCACCCCCCCCCCCCCCCCCCCGGTCGGTTGATGTCCACTCGCTTGATCAAAGACCAATCACGACGTCTTCATCAGTGTAGCGGGGGCGGTGTCTTGCCACCTCCCTTCCAACCCCCCAGTATACACACACACCCATCCTATAACCCTCCTGCCTCGCCTCGTCACATCTATGATACTGATATTGTGAGGAATTGTTACTTGAATCGCTAAGCGACTTTTTAATGCAGAAAGTGCCGAAAGTCGTTGTTACAAGGGCTATGACTCTCCTCTCTCTCTCTCTCTCTCTCTCTCTCTCTCTCTCTCTCTCTCTCTCTCTCTCTCTCTCTCTCTCTCTCTCCGCCTCCAATTCCCAGTGCTGACTTCGCTACTGAACCTGTCACTTCCCTGCCTTCACCATGTGATCATGTACTACACAGCACTCTGGGTTGTTACCTGCCCCATGATCAACCTCCACTAACATGGTAGTACACGGGAACCATCAGATCCACTCCATCACCGGGAGACACGAGATAGTCCATTCCGTAACAGGGCTTGTGCATCCTCCACTCCCACGGAAGCTGTCAATGATCGCAATCTAACGGACGGTGTCTGAGGAGAGGGCGTGGCTGGAGGACGAGAGTAATAAAGGAAGTATGACGTACACCTGAGACTATGAAGGATACAGAGGCGGCAGACGGTGGCGTGTGTGGCCAGGCTTAGCACCTCACCTCAGCAACCCCTTCCTCCTGTTAATCAAACAGAAGCAAAAAACCCTCTCCCGTCGGAGACAACTCCCTAGGACATCTCCAGTCGGAGGACAATGAGCCACGACTCCCGCGGCCCAAAATTCACGCTGAAGGTGAGACCTGCCTCGTCAGTAGTATAGATCATCACACAGTAATCATAGCATCATTTCTACTTACCTTGCCAGTCATCACGGCCGATCAGTGACCTACTGACACACTCACCACAGGTGGCACCAACTCCCCACATCTGGTGGTGCCCCTAACATGAACAACGCGAGGTAACTTGACGAGGAGAAAACTGAAAGAATTAGTCGAACTGCTAAACTGTAATGTTGTTCATCTGGCGATAGCGAGTGTTATCAGATCGCCAGTGTGCCATGGCAAGGGGGTGGGGAGATGTACCACGGGGAGGGAGGTTGTACCATGATGAACACCGTACAGAGAAAAGCGATATTCAGACTCGTAATTAAGTTGTTAGAAGTACCAGAGGGAAGAGGTCGAGGATGTCTTAACACCGGCCATACTGAGCACCATCTGCTGAGCGTTAGTGAGTCCGATGCTAGACGGTGACACCCTCGCGAGGCTACGGTGGAGGAAGGCAGCGCAGCTGACGACGACACCAGCAATGCATGAGTTTTTCCAACATCGTTCCCTTGGCAGAAGGAACATAAAGACCAACCAACTTAAAGGAGAATCTGTTGTCACTTCATTCGTCTATCCCACCCTTACGAATGACGTGTTTTTCCTATTTCTTAATAACTAAACTTCAATTTCTCATCCTTTTCGTAAACTACTTTTTTATCTCTCAAATCCACCATTCCCTCTCAGAACCTGACCCTGACCCGCTCTGACCTCGGGTGTGTGTGACGTCATCATTATTCTCAGATTTATCATTAGTAAGTGAGCGAGACACCTACACCACCTCCCGTGGGGGGGGGGGGGGGGGGATGAAGGGCTGGGGCGTTCCCGCAGGTCTGCTGGTGCTGGTGAAGGCCCACAATGTGTACTCACTACCTGATCATCTCCTTCATACCTGCTCAGTACCTAGCAATCATCTTCCGCGTACCTGCCCAATATCAACATAGTACCAGCATAGTAGTTACCTTGCAACTGTCCAGGATCTACCTGGTTCCTTAGTACCTGTTTATTACCTGCCTGGTATCAAGCTAGTGCCATCCCGGATATCATGAACAAAGAGGACTGGCAGGCAGTTCTGGAGCCCAGTGCTGTACGACATAAGGAAGGGCACACACACACACACACACACACACACACACACACACACACACACACACACACACACACGTAGGTCCGGAGGCAGGACCATGTCGACAGCAGTAGCGACACGGTCATAGGGGGAGGTGGCCTTAGACTGATCGTGTGGGCTGAGCCCGTTCGTTCTGTTTCCTGGAACACCACACGAATTTCAACACGACGACTGATGAAAGCGTAAGAATTCTGGGCCCTGGCAGGACGAGAGCAATTCGCTCTCCATGTTAATGATACGAATCACTGGTGACACCTGAGTATTCCCTCATCAACGCTCAGAATGAAGATAAACCTTTCTGGAGAACCGACCTGGAGCCTCGGTCCAGGCAGTTAGCGTTTTCCTGTCACGACGTACCGGCAAGTCCAGTGCAGAAGCCCACCAAAGGTGAGGTAATAGTGAGGGGCCTCAGGGTCACCTGACGTCCCGGCGACGTGATCCACCGCGGCAGGGGAGGGGCTCCTGGGTTTCCCATGGTACTCCAACAGCAGGAGCCATCCCGCCAAGGAGTGACTCCACCACCAGGACGTTCGGGACACGAACTCCAGACCTACATAATTGGGGTCATCCGTCACACCACACCCAGCTATGGCCAGCTGGTCCCGCATCCTTAACCGCTGAAGATCAGGAAATCTTAACATAATCACATGGAGTGACAACCATCTGCCAACGTCATCAACGTAACGGAGGCTGGTAAGGTCAGCCACGAGGCCCATGGGTCATGCTGCTACAACACTTCACTCAGCGCGTCCTTGAGTCCCGCAGGTCTCCCTGCGGTGCTCACAACCGAGTCCTACAACCCTCCTCATCACCATCTCCACGCCCGTCAGTACGGTGTTTCCAGCGTCCACTAACAGTATGGTTTAACACATACTCGTCCAAGCAGCATTATGTAAACCTTGGATGATGTAGACATATCATAATAAGCTGTGTGTGTGTGCGTGTGTGTGTGTGTGCTATGTCAATATAACATAATAATTTCTTAGTCTAACATGATTATCCCAACAAGACAGAACCGACCACTAGGGAGAGCAGGACACGCAAGATATAAAAGTTAAAATTATGAACAGTAGTGGTGAGAGAGTGGACTGTTTGGAAGGGTCTCTCTCTCTCTCTCTCTCTCTCTCTCTCTCTCTCTCTCTCTCTCTCTCTCTCTCTCTCTCTCTCTCTCTCTCAATACCTCACTTTCAATGATTCCCAATCAGCCACAGTCGACAGCGCGGACACTCGCCAAAAACTGATTCGCGTATTTCCTTTCACTCTGCCCTCTTTAAATTATAATATAACCTCTTTTTTTCCAAATTACTTCTTATGCAATCTATCACCCGGGCCATACCCATCCCTCTAGGATTCATAAGACAAGTACCCATGATAGGAATGGTTCAGGTACATACACCTCCTGCAACGCCACCAGTAACCCCCCCCCCATCACCTGTGGCGTCCTGTAATGTGAATTACGTGAAACTTTTCCATGGTCGAGAACTGTGGTCGTTGATCTCGGGGTCTGGTTTCCCAGACTCCTTCTGCGAGGGCTGGGGTGGGGTGGGGCGGTGGTGGATGGGGGGGGGGGACAATACTCACACTTGCTCAGAGAGAGATCTGGTCGTGAGTATTTACTCACATTTGTTCATGGGTGGGTGGGGGGGGAGGAGAATGTGGCATGAATGCGAACAAACACAGTGAAACTGCTCACTGAAGCCTGTTCAGTGTCAGCTGGCACTGAACACATACCAGAGGGAGAACATACACACACACACACACACACAAGAGTCTCTGAGACGTTCAGCGGGAGCTAATAACATCAGGACACACTTATTCACAGACGCAGTGAGAACAAAGAGAGAGAAATTCAGCAAGAGTGAGCATGGGAAACACGGTCTGGTGTGTTGAGTGAGATCTGAGAATAGAAAGTAAAGACAAGCCCTGTAGACATGTTAACAGTCGGGACGTGGGAGGAAACACACTTGTCAGGACCTAGGGACACACACACACACACACACACACACACACACACACACACACACACACAACACACACACACACGCACACACACACACACACACACACACACACACACACACTGAACAGGGCACTGGACAAAGAGTGTTGGAATGTGGACTCACTGCGTGTCAACATCCACGCCTGCATTCACCAGTCCATCGATGAGAAGTTGGTGTTCCTTGACAAATAAGGTCTGCATGACTCAGGGTTGATGGGAGAGGCAGTTTTAGCCTATACGCGTTAATACGTCACACTATCAAGGCACCAGCTGGTGTGAGCAGTAGATGGTGGAAGATCATGAGGCAACATGCATCAGTTCATGTTGGCACCAGCTGACGTAATTATCGACAGTAAACATCAGGAAGTCAGCTGATGTTTGCGTCATCTGATGTTGTTGTCGGTGGAGTGTGAGGGTCAGGGGAGTGCAAAGGGCCTTGCAGCACAACACCTCACCTCACGCACTATCGCTCAACCAATCAAGCCAGAGGCGTCCATACTCCATGTCCTTCGTATGGTCGTCCAGCCTCACCGCCTCATTCATCACAGCAGCCCACACACTTTCACGCTTTACCCTCATGCAACTCGCCAATGACAAAGCCAAGTTAACCGTAAAGACATCCACCCTCACTCCAGGTATGTTACTCGAGGATGACTCTGAGTCAGTCTTTGCCAGTGGTTCATATTACTCTCACATCCCCGCCATACGCTGACCCATGACCCCCTAGCACTCCCTCCCAGTAATTACCATCACCATCAGCGAACACACACACACACACACACACACACACACACACACACACACACACACCACCTCCCTGACATTTAAACGTGGAGATGTAAAGTGAAAACCTGGCTGGCCTTTACAAGTATGTGTTCCTCGCCTCTACTCCCACATCGTCTGCCTGTCGAGGTTCCTGGTGCTTCTCCGGCACCACACACCTTCCTCCTCTGCTACCCCTGGCCTCGCCTACCAACGTCTCATAAATAATAATGCCTGAAGGGCGTCGTGGTAGGGCATGACAATATAAGATGTGGCTACCTCACAATCCCGTTACTTCGCCAGTTACCACAAAACCAGACAAAGTTATCTGTTGACTCTCCAGCCGACGCGAAGGCCGACTTCCACAAGTAAAGTCTGCGATGCTGTTAACTGTCCGATTCAGCCTCATCGCTCAAGCATGACCAGCCTTCCTGCTGCAGCTACCAGAAATTTAAAATAATTTTTGCTTTTTCACATATGCTTACCGTAACCTTAATACACACACACACACACACACACACACACACACACACACGGTCTTAACCCCAAATCTCAGCAAAAGTTGTCCTGTACAACAGCAGCTGGTTGTCTTCGAAAGTGCTTACATAAGCGACCTCATAAGGCTGCACGCATCTGTTCCACACCATCGACATGGGGACACAGGGTTTGAGATATAATATACAAACAGACAGATAAACAGACACACACACACACACAGGCGGACAGAAATATAGACACAACATATAGATAGATAGAGAAACACAGACAGATTGACGGGCAGACAGATACTCTTACTGAGAGATAGACAGGCAGACAGACAGACAGACACACACACACACACACACCTTATCCTTAAAGTGACCATGTCAGGGCTGACCCTGGGGGTGGTAGAATGAAAGGGACGCCGATTGGCCAGTTTTTCCCACAAGTTTACTACGACTCCGTCAATCTGATCTCCTGATCACCCCCCTACCCCCACCTCTTCATACCCACACACTCCGGATGCGCTCCCTTGCCAGTCACAGCAGCATCCGACCCCCAGCTGTGTGTGCTGTTCTCAACATAGCCACCAACAGCACCAGATGATCTTCCACCTTCGTCGGTTCCACCGCCGTCAACAGCTTCCCACAGGCGATCGCTCTATCACGGCTGCTCCCATCCCAGTCACTAGGGCATGCAATCATATCGACACCCAATATCATATGCTTCAAGGAACCGACGATGATGATGATGGTGATGTTGATGAAGGAGGTGATTACAGAGCCAGTGATGATGAAGTCATGATGAGACACTGGCGGTAATGAGGGAGACAGGCAGCCGGGCGGATGGTAATTATGATAGCGGTGCTGGAGCGGGTCGCCGCCGACGCGAGCGTCAAGGCCGGGGACACTAATGTCGAACCCGTGTTACTTCGATGCACCGAGGGGATCATTTTCCCATTGTGTCGAACGTCATTTCATCATCATTACCGAGCCGTCACTCCACGGCAAACACGCCCCCTATCACAGCGGCCAACCTCCTCCTCTTCATTCCCCAACGAGGTTGACACTCCCTCCGTTGGCGTCTTCTCGAAAACCTGAGTTGCCTTTGAATTCCTGAGTGTGATTAGCGATTACCATTACCCGTCTTTTCTGGTGAGGTGTCTTGACGCGGAAGAAATTAATCCCCCCCTCCCCTCCCCCTCGCACGTGAGGTCAAGAAGCGGTGCAGCACTTCGTGAGGTCAGGATTTACGTCACCCTTGTGTCCATACAAGGCAGATGGACGAGAGAGGTCCTCCCTCAGCTGGACATGGCCACTCCCTCCATCACACAGTAATTAAACTCCTGAGTGATTCAACCACCAGCGGGTCGGGCTAGTGCCTCCTGTGGCTACATATGTCTTTTTGAGGGGGTGGGTTTATTTCGAAGGGTGTCCAGGGTTTCTGACCCCCTTGGCGATCCATGGTCCAAATCTCACCAGTTGGTATACTCTGGCCCACCTGCCTACTATACTCCGGTTCAACTGCCGAGCTCCGGTACCGGTGGCATGCAGTACCGGCAACACCTTGAACAATGACGACTCAGTCACAGCATGTAGCACTTTAATGACCCTTACAGTTTGCTGGAGGAGAAACTGATGGCTTTACTGTAAAAGTCGATTTCTCCAGTGAACACAGGAGATCGTCACCCATGAAGCAGTTCATCTAGCCCACCTCTCTCTCTCTCTCTCTCTCTCTCTCTCTCTCTCTCTCTCTCTCTCTCTCTCTCTCTCTCTCTCTCCTGTGAGTCAAGTAATATTCATGGGTGTCCCCAGTGTGTTCTAGCCTACCTCCCCTACCCTCCTCATGGCGATACCAGGTTACTCTCCAGAGCCAGCGACACCCGACACATGCTCACTTCGCACTTCCCTCAGCCTTGATAACTTTCACCATCCACTCCCTGACTTAAAATCCCCTTCCCCCTTCCTTCCAAAAAATATGCGAGAAAGAATCTGAACAGCTTTTAAGATGATGACGAAGAAAGTCCCCAGACTTAATTACCCATGAGGCGCTAATAATTGAGGCCCTTAAGGGAGAGGGAGGAATGTTATCAACCTATGAAAGGAAATTCGCACGCGCTAATCTTCAGCTGCGACCAGTAATACATACCAGGAGGTACCGTCTGGAGAGACTTCTTACAACGACCAGTTCGAGGTAAAGACCAATTAGAAGCACCTTGACGAAGGACCAGAAGGGCGCTTCTGGCCACACGGGTGCTGGGCTCGAGCAGCTGCGGGAAAGTTTGTTGAGGACGTAGAGCACAAAGTTCAGGAATTCTATTGGAACTTGAGCGAAGTTTAAAGACGTAATTAACTTACATGCCAGTGACAATTTCTCTCTCCTGCTGGGTGACGAGGCGCCTGGAGAGGTCGTTGCAGAAGGGTATTTCATTCAATACTTTAAAAAATCTTAAGTTATGCTCAGAGACTCGAATTTTCATTAATATCCAGCTGTGCATGTCACTTTGAACAACACCAAAATGCAGGTCATTCACCGCAGGAGTTATAATGCAAGAGTGTGTGTTTACCCAAGCAGAACAGAGGCATATTTGCCTCACACAATAAAAATTCCACAGTCCACAATTCATGGCGGGGCAGAAAAATTATGAATACACTTTATCTGTAAAGAAATGAAGACGCTGGACGCTGGCAGTGTTTGCCAGGAAGAGGCAGGCATGAGACTAGGGGATTATGGTGGCGTATTGACCCTAATGTGCTTGAAATATTCCCAGTAACCTCAGCAAACTGGAGCGTCATACACCAAACCAGCAAGATGGAACACAGCAACGGCGCCCTACAACCATGACGAGCCAGATGGTCTTAAACACACACCACCTGTCACCATCTGTCATCACCCTGACTGCGCCTGGTGACCGCCTCGTCCCACCCCGGCTGGTGAAGTCCTCACGTCCTGATATTGGCTGACCATCACTCACGCCTGCGCTGACGACGAGGGCTGACCTTAGCGCCTGGTACGGCATGCGTCTCCCTCATCCTCCACATAGAGAGCCTCATACCCGGGAATGTCACCAGTTACACACTAACTAGTGTCAGGGTCGAACCACCATTTTCAGAGGGGATGTCAAACTAACCTAGGACAGATCAGCAATCATACCACATAACTTGACATGTTGCAATCAAACTAACTCAATTACAAAGTATTTAAGATAAATCTCTCTCTCTCTCTCTCTCTCTCTCTCTCTCTCTCTCTCTCTCTCTCTCTCTCTCTCTCTCTCTCCTGCGATAAGGACTTCGCGCTAGCCCTGCCAGCATAACAAACTGTCGTCGCAGGTACTCGTAGGTTGGTGGATACTCCTCTCTCTCTTCAATGGTGTTCTTTAGGGACACTAAGTATAGTGACTCTACAGGTGTGTGTGTGTGTGTGTGTGTGTGTGTGTGTGTGTGTGTGTGTGTGTGTGTGTGTGTGTGTGTGCCATCATTAAGTGTTGATTCCTAAATACAAAGAGACAGATATACAGACTATCTGGCGAACATATTAACACCAACACACATACATAAATAAACATACACACACACACACACACACACACACATTTTCACAAACACACACATATAGACAAACACACACATACACAGACACACATAACACCAACACACATCCCTGGCGGGCGCCCATCAGTCCTCTGCCGCCCACACAGGAGCAGAAGGGAGGCCGGCCTGCGGTAAGTGCCAGTGGCACACGGCAATGCCAATTGCCCCTGGTGGCACTCAGACACTCTCCAGCCAAACGAACAGCCACATCCACCGCAGCAGCTGGAGCGCCATTCAATAACCAGTCAACAGGAAATTGGCCAAATTGATGGAGCTGTTCGGAAACGCCGGCAACATTTTCGTACAAAGTTTGCAGCAAAATTTGCCAAGTTTTGCAATTCCGCTCAGCGGGCGGCCTGACGTGCGCAAGACAAGTGGAGGAGTGCTGGCATAAAGAAGCCGAACCAAGCACCTTAAATCCACGTTACAAACTGCTTACCTGTAAGGCACCTAATATATATATATATATATATATATATATATATATATATATATATATATATATATATATATATTCTCACCATTTCCCACGTTATGGAGATAGCGACAAGAACAAAAGAAGATGAATAACTGAAACCAAGCGTAATGAACCAGATTTGTAACAATATGTCACAATCGTATACCCGCTAAACTTTACAGATATGGGCTAAAAACAAATCAGGAGGGTAAGAGGAGTTCATGGGAAAGAATAAATTAGACTTATGTGGAATATGGGGGGTAACGTGCTGTCAGTGAGGTGAACCAAGGCAAATGAACCAGTTAAGGTAATCCATGGAACCGCCCGCGGGACTGGCCTATGGATGGTAGGCAGTGGCTTCAGTGCATCATACATGACAGCTGGAAGGTATATGTGGGCAAACAAGGCAAGTGTTCATTTGTTCCCGACGTTATCTATATAAGGTGGGAGAAGCAATTACCTATACAAAAGAAAAACCAAAAATTTGTAGATAAAAATATATGGTAAAAATTACACAAAATACACACAGTAATAAACACAACGGAAAAAACAAATAATTTCTTCCTAAATTGTGGAGGTACTGAGAGTCACTTCCCCCATGCTGCTCCTGGCACTGCCCGCTCCTGTGGTACTCTCCACCAGAGACATTGCCCACTGTGTCTACGTGCACTCTGCAACTCCCTACCTTTCCCCGTCGACCCGCCACCAACACTACCGCATCAGACTCTCCAACACTCACCTGGAAAACAAAAGAAAATCAACATTAGTATTGATAATCATATAATTATTGTACTAATCATATAATCACCATTACGAGGGTAAATCAATATATACCTCTCCTTCTCCTCTTTCATATATATATATATATATATATATATATATATATATATATATATATATATATATATATATATATATATATATATATATATATAGCGCCCGCACATATACACACATATATCCAGTATAACTATATCCTCCGAACTGAGTCTAAAGAGTTGGGCTGTGATAAATCATCCTGTCCTACCACCATAAAGGCAATATGGCCATCCATCTTCCACAACATGGTCTACAGGCTGGTAACCTCCTGCAACTGACAGTCTCCAGCAGGAGGCACGTCAGGCTCCTGCCGCTGGTAGTTACCTGCAGGAGGCCCGTCAGATTCCTGCCACTGGGAGCCCTCTGCAGCAGCCACGTCATATTTCTGTGTCCAAGAGTCCTAGCAGGAAGCAGGTTAGGTTCCTGCTTCTAAGAGTCCTCAGCAGAAGGCATGTCAGGTTCCTGCATCTAAGAGTTTCCAGCAGGAGGCGCCTCAAGTTCCTGCCGCTCAGACCTGCCCAAGAGCAGCCATCCTACTGGGTCCTTCGCCCACGGGTTCCCTAGTATTGATCCGAGGTTTGCCTCAGCCTAAAGTGAGGCCCAGCAGGCGAGGCACCGTCAGGTGTGTGTGGCTCCAGGGCTGGTGACCGGGGTTGACCAGGTGAGGTCGATGGTATTCGAGAAGGACGACATCCTGTGATGGGATGCATGTGGTGCAAGAGGGAGCGAGGATGAGAAAGAGCTCCACAGGGAGATGCACTCAGGTGAGTACAGTGCGTGAGTATGGCTATAGTCACAAACAAAGATGATAAGAGACTGAGTGTGAGAGACCAAGACTAAGGAAAGCCACTACCAACACTACTCCACCAGAGATAAAACATCAGAAAATGGTGCAATCTACCTCAAACATTTCTGCATTCAGCTGTCAATCTAACCTGCCATCAGAATTTTAAACTCTTCCACTTCGCTGCCACTTTACAAACTTGTTCGAGGTTGTGAACGTGATGTATAATATTTCACTGTCTAAGCTAACGCAATACCCAGTGGGTTCCCTTGAAGCATGAGGCTCAAGTCACTACAGTAACACCAGAATCACTGAGTCAACTCCGCCACCAAACGCTTCACTTGACAGCTTCTCACGGGTACAAGGGTGAACCAAAGCTACTCAGTATGATAAACTATGATTGAGGGAAGGTATCGACAGAGGTTCTGTAAATCAAGACACATCAAGGTTAAGCTTATGTGTTACTACAGATGCCACAAGTGTAAGAATCTATGTCAGTCTCTGTAAAGGTGCAACGTTCTTAAAGGCTCGACTGGTGTATCAAAAGTCAAGGGAGAAACAGACCAGAGATAAGAAAAATCTGGGACGGTCTTCCAACACTGGAGTCTTTGACTCGCAAAGAATGTGAGAAAAGAGAAATGTTATTGTTTGAAAATACACGATAGTTGCCACAGCGAAAACAAAGGCCAGGAATGCTTGAGTGAACGGCCTTCACCTCAGAGGAACGTCCATTGAGTTCCCACTCCAGGTATCGAGGGGAGTGTGGCACCACGGTAACATCTGCCACTCATCAGGCAAGCGAAGAAGCCTAGAGTTGCAGTACCATCGTGGCCCATACTACAGGTTGATGAAGGAGGTGTAGCACAGAAGAACCATCTGGCCCGCCCCAAGGGTCGACGGGTTCTGGTTCTGCAATACCATCTGGTGAGTCCCAGGTGGGTTGACCGTGGCGACTCACCTGTCCTGTTTACCTGACTCTGCAGACAGGTGGCAGGTACCCCGAACTAGATGACCCTGTGGCATCTGTTGACATCAACATCAACGCCCTCACCATTAGTCTACACCACCAGCCACCACCACCACCAGCCATCACCACCACCAGCCATCACCATCCCTCCGACACCAGCCATCACCATCCCTCCATCGGAAACCACCATCACCCTTCCAACACGAACCACAACCACCTTTCCAACACCGACCCACCACCACCTCTCCAACGACAGCCACCATCACCCTTGATCAACCGGACCAGTTTTTCTTCTCCTGCAGATTCCAAGGAGGTGGGTTTTTGTGTCGAGTCTCCGGTTATCACTGGTGCCGGTGAATGTAATGGTACCCGCTCCTGCATTCCTTCCTGTCAATTTCATGGACATTTGGGACCCGCAAGAAGTGTCACCCCCCCCCCCCCCACACATATATGTCAGGGGGCGGGGGACCCCTTGACACACAGGCTGCTGTTGACAATGACGTCAGCCAGATGTGTTCACTGACGTCATCACCTCACTGGTTCGTCTGGTTCACTGTGGGTTCTGTGAGTAGAGGCTGTTGTTGGAGAGGTGGCGGTGGTTGATGTCGGAGAGGTGGTAGTGGTTTGTGTTGGAAGGGTGAGGGTATTTGGTGTTGGAGGGATGGTGGTAGCCGGTGTTGGAGCATGGTGGTGGCTGGCTGGTGGTGGAGACTAATGGTCAGGGCGGTGATGTTGTTGTCAACAGGTGTAACAGGGTCATATAGTCCGTGGTACCTGTCTCCACCGTCAGGTGAGCAGGACAGAAGAGGCGCCACGATCCACGGAGCACGTGTCCACACCAGTTGTGTCTAGCGACCACACGGCCACACCAGCTGAGTCCAGAAACCACGTGGCTAAACCAACTGAGTCCAGAGACCATGTGGCTTTACCAGCTGAGTCCAGAGGCCACGTGCCCACCCCAGCCGTCCGAAGACCACGTGTCCACACCAGCTGTGCGGAGACTATGAGGCCACAACAGTAGGTCCAGAGCAAAGGGTGTGTACGTCCCTCTGACGTTAGAAGCTGCGGAGACTGACAACCAGAACAGCATCACAGTACATGGCCTCGTCACACATACCCACACCCCACACGCCTACAACCCGTACATTCCTCTATATACCTGCATTAATCCCATCACACACACACACACACACACACACACACACACATGTATTTCCCTAACATTCCCCACCCACTTGCAGCCCTACACACATCTGTTGCTCCCACACACCCAAAAACATTTGTGTTCACCCCCAGTACACAGTCCCAACACCTACACGCCTCCCATCTACGACTCAATGTACGATTGAACCCGTCGACCTCCTAAGACTCAAAGACACCACCAGTAAAGTTTACTGACCACTGAGGAAGCCATTAAGCACCCAAGCCACATTGTCCCCGATACTGGCATATCCTCTCAAGTCTCCAACATGAGTGGATTGACATATTCAAACCTTTATTCATCTGTCACATTTTCTGAACTTAATATCTTCCATGATTCTACGAACTCTTGCGTTGGCAGGATCACCATTATAGCGATGTGACACTATACACACAGAGAGAGTGTGGAGAGAGATCTGTGCATCACTGTGTATGAATCATTGCTCTCAACAGCGTCTTGTAATCTCAGCCCAGTTGTCAGGTCCTGGTGGTGACCTCAGCTGGTGACCAGAAGACTTGCCACAGGGATCGCCTCCAGCCAGCCCTCCTGTAGCCCTAGTGTCCGCCCTCTCCCCTGTATCTTCACACCATCTTCCAGCACGTCTTTCCAGAGTTTCCTCTTTTTCCCTGGAATCCTGAGCGGTCACTTGCCGCCGCTGCCAGCCGTGAGGTTGGAGGGGCTTGGCTCTTGACATTGGAAATTCTGGCGGGTACTCTCGCCGAGGAGCTACAGACGGCGTCAGGAGGACCAAGGTGGATAAAGTCGTCTGCTCTGACCATATCTCACCCCTACAGAAAAGCCTGTCGATGACGTACATCCCTAGTGGAAGAGGAAAGGGCAGGATAACGTAATTCTAAAGTAATAGTTTACGATCATATTGTGGCAGCAAGTCCCGAGGCCACAAGAGCTGGGAGAGCATGGCGGTGGTGGCAGCGGTGCTCAACTACGACCTATCTCTCATCCTTTACCACCCTGACACCACCAGACTACCTACAACACAGATGTAGTTTGACGGAGAACAAGATCCCTGTCACTTCTCACTGTCACACATGAATGACGTCTTCCCCTATTGGTTCTAAAAGAAGTAACACTACCGGACTGACCAGCAACAGGTGGTAATTTCGGTCAATGATGACTTCTTCTCTGCCATTTAACCAAAGGTGAAGGGGGTACAGGTCCGTACATGATGCTAATGGCCCTGACCTGCACACTATCACCACTGCTGTGGTTACATCACCAAGTCATATCTTTCTTGACAGCTGTATGACCAGGAAGAACATCCAGTAGTGAACCTCAATAAACCCAGTTATCTATATACATCTGTCTATCTATCTTTGGAATTGTTGAAGTATCTATCTGTCTGTCTACCCAACTATGGAACTATCTATCTATCAATCTATCCACGTCAGGAGTAAGTTCCCACGCCACGTCAGGACACATTGGAATATGATTCCTAGAGACAACCACAAGGCAGTAGCGCTTTCCCGTCCCATATGACCTCTAGCTAAGTCCTTGTATGTCCTCCTCCCCGTTACCCCAGCTTCTCCCTACACAGTGTACATAAGGCAAGGTCGTCCCGGGTCACCTCACACCCCAAACTGCTCAAGATGACTGGTTCCAGGCATCCGCACCGCTAATAGAGGAAGGTCCCTCGTGAATCTAGAGGAGGCCACGAAGATGCCTCATTAACCATTGGTGTTTCATTAAACGCTGACGGCCGTGAAAATCTTCGTTAACCGTAGACGCCCACGATAGTGCTTTCCTGACTGTAAATGACCTTAAACGGTTTTCGTTTACCGTGTACAACCACGCTTGTGCTTTGTTAAGCCTCACGTGACTATGAATGTGGCGACCTTTGGCCCTCTGGAGAGCGCGGGAAGTAGTACTAATCATACATCATCCTTTAACAGGTTAGGCAAACGTGGAACCATACAGCATACACCCGGAAGGACCTCCACACTACTTCTGGTACACAATACACCCAGCGGCGACACCACACATTCAGCTATCATCCAGCAATAAAGTCCCGACACTTGGGGGGAGAATGGCGCCATAAGAAAAGGCCGTCCACGTCAGTCGGCTCTCTCAGCTGCGATAACACGGCCGTCCCAGCGCACAGTAAGATGACCCGAGCTGATCACGGGCCATCCTCCCAGCGTGGACCATCACGATGGTGGCCGCACCAGGAGCCTCACGCTTCTCGCATGGCTCCGAGGCTGCCAGCAGGGTGCCTCCCTGGTTACGCTCCCTTCTGCCCGGCTGACACAGAGGAGACCTCACTCCCTCCCTCTCAGACCAGGTCGTGTGACAATCCGGTCAAATTCTTGAGCACAAATACCGCACCTGGAGAAATATCATTCAGGTAGAGCGGAATCCACTTTAGTATGTCGTAAGCTGAGAGCACGACCAACTTAAGTGGGTCGTAGGCAAACATGGCCAACTCTAGTGTCTGATATGACTACAGCATTGTGAGCTCCGGCGTTTACTACGTGTACATACATCAGAGCAAGTCCTGCGTCCCGGGAATGCAAAACATGACAGGTATCTCTTTGGCAACGTTACAACCCTGAGTAAGTTGTTCGGGCGAGGCGTACATTCAGGGTAATGCAAGGACGGAGGAGAGGAGAGCACCTGTGATGGATGGCTAGTGGTTTGGCAAGGCTGCTGGGGAGGACGTACAGGTCACAACCACACCCCTGCATTCACTGGAGAAGCAGATCCGTCTCATACTCGGCCTCCCTCCCTCAAAGAACAGGTCTGTCTCGCGTTCCAACCTACATAGTGCATTTCGTATCATATGCATAATGAAATATACAACGTGTCCACACTTAGCGCCACTGGCACCCATATTTTTTTCATTATTCATAAATGAACTTCACTGATAACCCCCAATCATCAAATCTCCTAAAATATACTGACAGTGATATATTGCGAAAAGAAACGTAAATTGGGTATTGGCGTATTTTGATAATGGATGTAAATCTTCCAGTACGACTTAATTGAAAAAATCGGGGACTAATATGTCGTGTATATTCTACTGTGTATGTCTTCTGAAGTTTCTATAATGGATATTGTATTCCGTATGTTCGCGAAATACGGGTTTATACAATAGACGAGGCTCATTATACAGCAAACGGGATTCATTATACAGTAGTCAAAGCTCATTATACAGTAGGCAGGGCTCATAATACACTGGACGGGACTCGCCATACAATGGATGGGCCTCAACATTCGTGGTCTTTCTCATAACCCTTCCTCAGCTGAGCATCTGTCTAGTATCTCTCCTAATATCTTACTTCTCTCTGAGACACAGCTGTCTAATGACGTTCTCACTAGTCCCTCTCTTTATATCTAACTATAACCTCCACTCATGATTCCAGCTCACAGGTAGTGTCTGAGCTTATGCCAACACCAGCACAGCTGTGGCTACCTCAAGTGGACACGAGCAGAAAAACCTGTGCTTGTTGGGAAGGTTGGCAGGTGCAGTTAGGAATGTCCACAGTCAGGGACCACAAGGTTCAGTTTCCTGATCCATTCACAGACGTGACATCAACAGAACGAAAAACATGAACACAACTATAAACATACACACATTTACACAAGCATATCACACACACACACAGACAGACATACACAAAGATAAACACATACATATATACACAAATATCATACAGACTCAATCACACAAACATACACTTACAAATTTACTCTAACATAAAAGCACATACAAACATACATTCACATACGCAGAAATATCATCACGTATGTAGATACCAGACACACATACAAACCATGAAGCTCTGGACACCTGTACCTCATCATGTATTTTCCTACAGGATACAATCCGACCCTCTCTACACGCCGGGTTTTCCACCTCCTCAAAAACTCTTACATTCATTTTTTTTATTTGCTTTTACAGACTTCTTTCATCATTCATTCAAGGCCTGGCCTCGATGACGACCTTTGTCCGTGGCTAGAGCCTTCGACGCAAAAAAAAATGAAATAAAAATATACCGAAGTTTATTCTAATTTTTTTTTATGGGTTCAGTACCATGGAAGTATTCGTAGGCCTGAGAAAATCTTCCGTATATAACACCACACACTGTTGACGCCTCGGTGAGGGAAAGCACGAGCGTGAACTGGCACAGGTGACGAGTGGCAGAAGGCGGGAGTGGCAGGAGACACCGGCCACCTGTGGTGACAACCTCTGGCTGCATCAGGATTCTGGCGGCTAACATATCATCAGGACGCAATTACGTGCCACTTTCACAGTTCCTCTGTAAGAGTCACTATTATCTCGAGAAAATGGAGAATAATATGACACGACTTCCTTGCCAGTGCCACACAACTCAGCGCGATAACAATACTGCCATGGGAGGGAAAGGAATGTCCGGCGTGCCTCCTGCAGGAGTGATCAGTCGTGGGTGACCCGAGGGGCCTGGCGGGTCAAGACCACGCCAACGGGACCCGCAGCCCCGCTACCCTTCCTTCCTCCACCCACCCACACACACACAACTCCTGCCTGCTGGCCTCCTGCATCCACTCCTCCTACTGTCCTTCCACCGCCCACACACACACTCTTGCCTGCTGACTTCCTGCAATCACTCCTTTTTCCTTGTCCCATTCACCTCTTACACTCTCATCCCTGCTGCCCTCCTCCACCCACTCCTACTGTCTTCATCTCCACCACACATACACGTGTCCACGCCACCTTCTCCGCCACAAGCCATGTACTGTACAGATCTTCACGAGGCACCTACCACCATCACACTACCAACGTTTTCTGTGATATACGTCTCCCTAAAGTTCCTTTCGACCAACGTAGACTGCAACATAACTTCAGACATTTTACTGTGGGGAAGTCACGACAAGCGACCAGTGGTATTATATCCTCGCTGCTACATACTGTACCTCCTTGCTGGCCCTACCACATTCTAACAACATACACTATGCACTAACTATTCTACGTCCCGCACCAGGAGGCTGTCCTGGCTACATACCACACCCAATACCACTCTACACCCAGGAGCAAGACACCCTCACAAACCCAGGTCTGCACTGGCTACACTCTACACCCATGGGTAATCAGTGTCCACGTATATATGGCAACATGAGAATACTCCAACCCTCAGCCAAGCCAAGATGAAGGACAGCAAACCCACATAAGAATGCATGACAGTCATCCCATCATAATTAAACACAGACGTTTGTTCTACTTTTGTAAGGGTTATGTTTCACACTGCTGTCTGTGTCGGCCGATCAAAAGAGGCCACGAGGTCAAATATTTATAGAAACACGATCAATATTCGCGTCTGAACTTCTCTGTTTTAAAAACTCACTCGAGATCTCAATATACAAAATGTACCCTCGAATGGTCAACCAATCAAAACTGTATTTACATAATCATCACGTAAATCACATTCACACCAACGTTATACCAGCCCAGTGGATCGCAGGAACTACATGGCCTTTCAATCGTAAGAACAATAAAGATCAATACACAAATATTTTCGATGCTTTTTTCTGACGTCATCTCTTCGGACCAAGAGTCTTGCGCTTGGGTTGGCGAAGGTTAAAACCACATCTGAAAATCTTGCCACTCGAGGCCAGATACCAACTAGGCAGCATTGGCCTCTCCGTCACCTGAAGATTCACCCATTTCCTTGCTTTGAGTCTAATCGATTTTGGAAAAAAGAAAGTCCAAAGATTCCTGTCTGGTATAGGTACACTGTGGGATGAGGACTCTCAAATCTGAGCGTTGAGAGAGATGAAAACAATTACTACAAAATTATGAGCATGGATTCTGAGAAATGGTACATAAATCGGATGGGATCACGCGAGACGTTGTTCTTACCAAAACCTTCACAAATACAACAAAAAGTCTCGAACGAATAAAAAGCCACATCCTTCATACTTAATAGTAAATACCGAAGTTCTATACATTATCTATCTATCTATCTATCTATCTATCTATCTATCTATCTATCTATCAAGAAACGAGATCTCGAAATCAGAGTCTAAAGTTCACTGATCAAGAGCCAGTCCTTTCCTCTTGCAGCGCGGCCATTGTAAACACCAGTTCCCAGAACGAAGTATGACGACACGTGAAGGAAGCGTCCACTTTCTCCAGACAGGTTGAGGCCACGGGTCTGCTAGGCTTGTCTTTTATCGGTCTACCCAAGCTACCCGCATGGGGGGGCCACGCCTCATACCGTCCGCCTCTTACACATCTGCTCCGTCACCTCTCTCTCTCTCTCTCTCTCTCTCTCTCTCTCTCTCTCTCTCTCTCTCTCTCTCTCTCTCTCTCTCCAACACCCGCCGGAGTAACCGGAGGCCTCCCTCTGTAGCTCAGTGCACCAACTTGTGGTCCTCTTAGGTCAAGGGACCATGATGAGCTAAGCGAGTCTACCACAAAACACACACACAAGCAACGGTAAGGTACCGAGGCACACTGCCGGAGTCAGGGGCGAGCCTCATGGATTCTCTCAACACCGTAACACAGTACGTCACATCCCCACGTGCATTGCTCTCGCTGCTGCGCTGCGTCACACACCATGATCCACACACCACACCTCTACTGAAACCCGACATCACCACACACACACACACACACACACACACACACACACACACACAAACACAAAAGAGGTTATTCAACCGTTCCAGAGAAAAACACCATCGTAAAACTAGAGTGTGATAAGTGTGCAACGGTCTTTAATACCAGGAGGCGTGAAAATGGCTGTGTCAACTGACATGGCCATGATACCTCGCCCCTCAAGACAGCTGACAGCATCAACATGGGAGGCCGCCAGCTGTGTCTCCCTCACTGCTCACTCTTGGATAAACTGTGCCTCATGGAACGCCGACCATACTTGCCATACAGGTGATTGAGGACCTTATGCAACCCTCGTCAACCCACGAAACACTAGTTGTCTGTGTGAACACCATGCACAAAGACTGGCAACTATAAACAAGTGAGTTACCCATGCAATATGCAAAGCTTGATGCAACCACAGTCACGCCAACATACAAATTCATTAATCATACTGGACATGAGAGAAAAAAATATTATACAATTGATTATCTATAAATGACTGAAAGGCAGTTCCAAGGGCGCGGAGGCAGAGCAGTAGACTCTGGAGTCACTTGGTATGTTCGCCCACACCGCCCAGGATCCTGGGTCAAGAGGTCAACACGTAAAAACAGGTCATGAGCATCCTTCTGCCTGCCAGGATCAAAGGACACGTATTTTGCAATTTTTTTTTTACTCATATGAAGGTCTCAAACCTGGGAGACAGACAGTCCTGGGTACCTAATATGGACAAGAGTCCTTGGGCCTCAAAAAATTATCGTTTCTAAATCAGCAAGAGAAAAGAGAGACAGATATCTTCCAATTCTCAGGTAAGGAAGTAAAGTTTATCTTTCCACCAATATTGTAGTCCTCCTCCCTCCAGAGTGTGTGCGAAGGTCCGCCCACCTGGTCATGACCTTCACCAGACGTGTACACGTTCCGTCCAGGGTCAATATAAATGGAACGTCCAAACTGAAGGTGACGTCAACATATCATATGGACAGAATAAACAACGACTTCTCTCAGGTTGTTCGTGACTCATAATGCATCCTTATAGCCTTGCTTCGGACACTTAGTCATTCCTCATCATATATCGTCATCACATACGTGGCGTAACGCTCGGTTCATCCATGGAAAATGAGATAAATATGTGACTAAAGGCAACAACAGAATACCCACAAGCTCAGTCATTATTTGTCGTATATTTCTTTACAATGTTTAAATCATCTCAAAGTTGTATAGTTTATGACCTCACATGATATCTTATTCCATTAGTCTATCATGGTTTCCAAACCGATATTTCCAGATCTCTTTACTGAACCTAAATTCTTTTATTAGAGCCTCCTGTTATCCATCGTCATGACCCACCATTCCTATTCCTTCCTCATCTACCATTTGTAAACTAGTCACATCGCTCCTCATCCGGAGGCTGTCATCCACCCACAACCCTGTGGATACCGTGCATCTACGTCCACCTCATCCAGCAGGCGACCATCAGGATACCACTAACGCTGGAAAGGAAATCGTCTCTCATTTCCCCTTTGCAACATTAGCGTTCCAGCCTCCAGTCGTGACGCCTCCAGCCGGACAAGAGGCGGCCATTATGCCACCAGGTGATGTTAACGCAAGAGTACTTCCCCTCCCTAACCCAAACAAGCATCCTCCCTCCTTCACTATCTATCGACCTTAACAGAGTCCCTCCATCACATACTCACCCTTCCTCACCTAAGCGGCTCTGTCTCACCACCTAACCACCTTAAACCTTATAGATTGCATCACGTTTCCCCCAGCACTTCAGGCTTTACCCACGTAACCTTATACTGACAGAACAATATAGCGACAGGGTGCAGCAACACTGAAGGTAATATTCTCAACATGACACGCCCGTGTAGTGCTCAGTGACAGTGCAGACATGGACAGAAGCCGGTCATAAACTGGTCACCGCACCAGGGACTCAACAACACAATGCAATCCCTCAGGATAAATACCGCCTCACCCCCAGGGCTAAGGAATGTCAAGGCCAAGGTCACAGGGCTGGAGGAGGAGGAGGAGGAGGAGGGAGAGGCAGGTGGATGCCCCAAGATGACGAGAGGAGGATGAAGCCGACCCAACCAGTTTACCCTCAAGAAAGATTCATTTCAGATCAGCTACCACTGTTTGCTGCTACTTCCCTCATCATCGAGGATCGAGTGATGCCAAGATTACAGAAGCTGCAGACGGTGGCACAGCACGACGGATGAGGCAATAAAGTTGTCAGTACACAGCAGGAGTTAAGCAACTCCAAAGGTGGAGAGGGTTACGAAGGTGACGTCACAGCCACCTAGGTAGGTCGGCAGGTACTTTCAACACGTCAGTGGGGAAGGGGGAGGGGCAGGGAGTGGTCAGGCTGAGGACAACAGGTCCCAGTCATCCCCTAAGCTGGCCACGTCTTCACCATAGATCTACACCACACTGTGTTTCCGGGAGGAGGGGAGAGTAAGGTGTTCTGCCCGCTGGAGGTGAAGCAGAAGAAAGACAAAACAATCGTGATCGCTTTTCAGCAACCAAAAACAGGTGACTTACAAGTGTTGACAGAAGCAAAGGACACCAGCACACAGGACAGCCTGCCATTAACGAGGTGTCGCACTAAACCTGAGCACCTCCGCTCCTTTGGTGACACCAGTATAATGATGTCAAGGTTGTGTGTGGGTCTCAGACGCCCCAGTCTACCACGGTGCCTCTGTCAGGACACAAAACCTCGGCCTACGACTACGCAGGAACACTACTGTCGCCTGCAGAGCCCCCATGGCCAGCTGCAGCAAAACACTGAAGGCGGGAAGGTTGGGCTGAGAGGGTCAACTGCGCCTCGTCACACATCACCAGCAACACCACACTAAACAAAGGTTGGGTCACCCCGCCCGTCACGCAGTGAACGCCTCTAACAACACCAAACTATGACTCATGTAAAGGCAATAATGATAAGGGCCATAAACAACACAAGAGAGAAGACGGGGTTGGGCAAACAGTTGATGGAAGTCAACCAGTGGGTTGCCAGCAGACTCCATCGGCAGGCGCGGGTGCTTCTCGCCAATGAACCCGTCCCAAATACAGCACCGTCCATGTACACTGGAACACCACTTGCGAAGATGCAGCTTAATGCGTCGAGACGAAATCGAATTACTGCGCAATGTAGCAACTGTCTACGTCTTACGAACGGACGGACGGACATGGGGACACATCGGCCGCACCATCAATTCAAGTCTACTGACTTAAAAAGTTTACTTGACCACACCCTCTGGAAATGTTCACAACACCAAGACCCACCAACACCAAACACATAGGTGCGTTCACATCGGCGGCCAATCTATCAGTCTTGTCACAAGGTGAAGTTTGGTTGTCGCTCTACCTATGTGTAGGAAGAAGGTGTAAAGATGGTCCTCAACAAAGCATGCAGATGCATGAAGGACGCTTGAAGACGGCGGGCAGACCAGACCCTCAACAGCCACTATCACAATACAACTCCAACTGCTGTACGCACAGTCCCATACTCACGCATCAAGTGCCACCACGAGATATTTAATGAGAGAAACAGGAAGGCATAAAGAAATATTTTGTGAGTTCTTCCCTCAGGTGATGTGCGCTATGACCAGAAGCTACGTGGTGTAGCATCCACCCTGAGTCGACAGTTTTTTTGCAGACCAGTTCAGGGAGGAGAGGAACTAGTTCTGTTGCGTCTTCGGCAGTCCTCGGCTGCCAGCCTGTCCTACCACCAGGTGTACATACGCAGCAACTTCACCACAAGCTACTGCGCGACACACAAACAAGACTGGGGTCGCGTAGTGACGACTCGCGCCCCATCAAAACAAGTCCCTCACAGAGTCCCTTGTGTCACCATTGCTCTGGTAAATATCACCTGCTGGCGCAGTCACCAGAAACCGAGAGGAACACTTTGGTGAGGATGGTGAGTGGGTGGCTGGGGGAACAGCCTTGGTGCAGCCATCTCTCGCCTGGTGAGGGGTAGTGTAGCAGCCATGCGCACCACAAAGCACTCTACTGTCGCAACCTCCTCCTCCCCCTAATGCCCTGCCTCAACTTTACTCACAAACCAATTACCTCGCCTTGTCTCGGGTATACCAACATGGAGTACAAATTACGAAAGACATGGTTCCTCATCACCACAATAATTAACAATATAAGAATAAATACAAAATTTCGCAAGAGATATCAAGTCTCTCGTAACACCACTACATAGGGATAGGTTAGGTTAGGTTAGGCTGGGTTTTGCATCACAATCCAAAGCATCAGCCAACTCATATCTGTCTGTCTGTCTTACACACATGACTGTTCATTGCTGCAACCAGAACGAATCCATCACTACAATCAGAACGAGCCGAACCCCAAAGCCATCAACGATATCTCGTGAATGATCAATTATTACCTAAAACCACCTCATAAGGTCATGCCGGAACCTATGGTGGATGAGGAATCCACACACACACACACACACACACACACACACACACCATACTAGGCGGAGTAAACTTCACACCAACCTGAAACTCAACTTTCGCGTCCTCTTCCTCCCTGTTGACGACACTATCTTGGGTGTGTGTGAAGTTCCGTACACATCCACTCGGGGAGTCAAGTTCTCGTACCAGACCTAAAGTTTACTACATAGACTTATTGATATGACGTTTCCAGGTTGTCTCGTATCTACACATTCCTTTTAATGGTATCGTATATACGATCTATAAAACATATCGATACACTTCTCGTATTTTACATTTGGAATAACAGTCCAAAGAGTTTTGATATACTCCCCTGAGTCTCCTAATATATAGTTATGCCTGCTCATATCTGGCAATGGAACTACAAAAGACATGAGAGCTGGCTGGGTACAGTTGTGATGGGGTGAGGAACATTCCCTTAATGGTATTACCACATCTACATTCCTATCGTCTGCTATACACGGCATTCAAACCTTCCTTGTGTATTTAGCAAAATATGTTTGAATATCAAATTATGTGACAAAAAGATATGTTCCGTTTCCCCTGATTCACCTTACTCACCCCAGATCCGCCCCTCCTAGTGGAAGGTGATGATGGCACCTGGCGTTTCATGTGAAGTCTGATTCAGATGTCCAAGTTTCAAAGCTACATTCGTGTGATGTTGAGCATTCGTGGCCAATGATACTCCAAACTCCTGCGATTACAGGTAAGTTACCATGTAATGGTTTGGTAATTCCCACACGAGCCAAATAATCTTCTGATAT
The DNA here is from genome assembly GCF_036320965.1 of Panulirus ornatus. Lineage (NCBI taxonomy): Eukaryota > Metazoa > Arthropoda > Malacostraca > Decapoda > Palinuridae > Panulirus > Panulirus ornatus. Next base: position 3,581,503 of record NC_092236.1, on the reverse strand, counting down.
AATGTGTGTATTTTCTTGTTTACTTGTTCAAATGTCTCATCAGAAAAATAATTAAATTTTCTGATGATAATCGACAACCTTTCCACTTCCTTACCGTTTTATTTCATAGACACATAACATCTGGTAAATAATAACTCATCCCTTTAGGCTTTACATGATTGTTTTCCTTCTGTGTGCAGTGCAAATATTTCTTTAAATGAGTGTCACCAAAATTGTGAATTAAATTTGTTCTGTTTAAAGAGAAATTACATTATTTCAAATATTCATCAAAAAATATGGCATACGGAAAGGATTATATAATGTATGCAGAAATACAATAAGGTAATCAGAAATACCTTCCTTATCAAAAAAAGTACAAAAAAATTGCTCACCTCGAATTCCATTAAACCCACGAAAAATAGTTTTCTGTTTCTTTTGACTAGACATGTATAGATTGTAAGTCATTTACATATATATACAATGTAATTCAGCCTTGAACATGACTGAAAACGTGTCTGTCACTGCACAAAGTCAAGGTGATGAAAGAGCAAGATACGTCATCTCCAGACATGGTCGCGGGGGATGACATGAACGCTCCTACCACTCATGCCTTCTTAACGAACCTCTTATCTTGTTTTTTTTTTTTTTTTTTTTTGGGGGGGGGGGGCTTCGGTGATATAAACTTGGAAGTTTCCCAAGAGTCTGCGATATAGCCGTGTGTCTGACACGTAAGGGCTGCAGCTCAGCCCCTGGCGGAGCTCTCTATGTCCCTGAGGTGGTCTTTCCCACGACCGTGACTCGGGGGAAGGCTGGGCTGGGAAGACGTCCGCGTCACCAGCCCCCTACACTGGTCCTCCTCACCGCCAGGCTCATGGATGATGAGGAAGCCTGTATGTAGCTGAGCGAAGATGGTTGTACATCAGCAAGGAACAGTCATCCAAAGTGTTATCTCTATCTGTGAAAACCAGCGGAGGCGATGGGATCCGTGACGTCTCGCTACCTATTCAAGGAACGACCGGCCTGTTAATGTGCAGGGGAAAATGGCAGCGGTGGGACGAAAGAGAGGTGCAGAGACAAGCGGAGCCAACTGCACCAGGGAAGACACCTACCAAAGGACGCAACAAGTAAAATGATAGTTTGACACAAGAGATGAAGCCGAGGAGATAAACGTAAGTTTGAACGACCCTCTCCAACAACGCTGGGATACGGATCTCTCAATAATACGAGAGCCTGGGACATGGCACATGCTTCAAACACTTCCTGTCTTGTGGGCCTCACATCCCAGCAGCTCGCTGGCTGCTCCCGGCAAAACCTTCGCTGACAATAGCCAAATTTGACGGCGGATATCCTGCTTAACACATCACTCCTGAGGCAGGAGGAACGGCAAGACTTGGTGGGGCACCTGTGGTGATTGCCACAATACGGAAATACCTGGCTGGGAACCGATGCCGGGCCTAGAGCATCACGCACACGAGCACCAGCTATCCAGGTGCGGCACGTTTCCAACGCTCTGCCGCGGACGACAACCCGATGTTTTAGCGTTCTAATGGACGTAGATTATACACTCGCCAGGAGAACAATTATAGACCGGGGGAAGTGTACTGAGGAGCAATACGCTCTGAGTCTTGTACCTCGACAGGATCCAGAGCGACAGTATTCTTGTTGAGCCTAGAGAGGAGGGTACACAACACGACTCGACTGTGCAAACTTATATAAAATCTTTATCCCCTTCGCTGCTAACATCTTGCTTATAAACAAATCTACATCTTTTTCACTTCTAAACCTGATATAAAGGATGTATAAAACACTCTTTGAATCAATATATTTCCAATATCGGCCAACACGGGGCATAGGTTCGACTCCCGGTCTCGGTAGTCGGTCTGCAGTTAACCCATCCTCCGCTACGCACAAGCCATCTTGTGGCCATCGTGAAGGACAGCACACGAAGCTTTCTTCCTCGTCCGCCATCGCACAACCTCCACTCAACACCACTTCGCTAATTGAGTTGTTTTTCCAGGAATATTTATCTTCCTCGTTTGCACATTCTCCTCACTGTTTATCTCTCAAAGTTTTGAAATTTCCAAGTACATAAACCTTTCCTACTATATGCTAGGTTTGTCTCATTCGTTCTTATCTTTAAAGTAACTACGGTACTCGCGGCGTTTCTCGGCTCATGAGAACTCCTTGATACGACTTAAAGTCTATTTCTCAGTGGATGAAACCATTCATCAGTGCTTTCCATCTCTTTGGTCGTATGGAAAGACCTTTGTGTTCATCCCATCCCTACCCACCGTCCAAGTCTTCCTCATCCCCGCGTAGTTCGTCTTCCTTTACTCATCTGAGGCTCACTGAGTCTTTTATGACCCCCTCTGAGCTTCTCTTCCCCCGCCCAGCTGCTGCTGCTGTTGTTGCCGGCTGGCCAAGGTCCACTTGCGTCAACAGGAGTTGGTTATCTCAACACCGCCGCGCCATGGACGTGATCCGACTAAAAGCTTTTCATCAAAGGTTTTGCTTAACGCGGCCACCACAAGACAAACTGCTGCTCAAACACCCCACACAAGACCTCCCGGGGTGAATGGGTTGAGGCGAAGGAGGGAGGCAATTATCCAAACATCCAGGAAAAACTCCATCATTCCAAACAAGCATCTGAACACGAAGGTCTGGCCGCTAGGTCAACACCAGACCAAAATCAATACAGACATCAAATGTCTACAGACACGTACAGACAACAAGTGAAGACGTCCCCGCCTCCCAGCGCAGATGGCAGCCTTCCCTCAGGACAAGACGGTAGGCTGGCTGTGGCTCCACCGAGGATGTTTGTGTGTCGCAATGACTTACAACGACGCCTATGCCCTCATCCACGTGGCGATGGTGCCCCCCCCCCAAACACCACCACCCCATCCGCTCTCTTCCTTTACCATACACTGGCCACCAACCTACGTGGCCTCGCAGCGTTATATATATTATACTTTAGCCTAACCCATGAGAGGAATGTAATATTACCTGCGTTACCTGTTTGCTGATTAATATTCCAGTAACCGGCTTGTGGCTACGTATCCCCCTCTATCGATGATCTTGACTCTTATATACATCTAAATTCCTATGACGTCTATAGCAGTGGCCTTACCCCAGTGTATCTATGCCCTCACCCAACTGCAGCTTTATCCACCACTAGCTGCGCTAGTGGTGGAGGCTGAAGACACTCCCTCCCACCATCTCTTCCAACAAGCCAACAACTCCCTGCCAGCAACTTTCCAACAACCCAACAACTCCCTGCTACAAACTCTTCCAACTACTCGTGGCCAACAATTCCAGTGAACCTTCAGACGACAAGGAAGGAATTTCCCTAGATCACCAGCAGCGAACTACTCCAACCTAACCTCAACAGATACAACATCTTGCGAACCACCGAACGAAAAAAAAGAATAAACTCATCAAAACTTTCTTCAGGTTTCGAAGCCCTGCAACTCTGGGATGAACATTACGACCCCTACCAACCTGCCCTCTTAGTGATGTTCTGCAGCTTGCCTTCCTAAACCTTTACCTTCACTCATCATGGCTCAACCCTCTGTTACCTTACGAGTTTCCTGACGACTGATAAACGTGTGACAACACAAGACCTTCGTCAGACACGACAAGAAAACCACATTCAAATCTTTGCCCAACAGAGCACATGGAAAGTCTATAGGAAATCGTGGAATGAAGTTATCCCTAAAGTGCTGCTGTAGCGATAAAACGCCAGGAAGGAGGCTGAAACCTGATATGAGCAAGGAGAAACTTGTGATTAGTAAATCTAAATGAGTATAATTCTTTCTCTGATAAGTATTTAGTGATAACTGATACCATTAAAGTATTCATCTGCCTCTGAACTGAAGGTACTGAAAGTCCTCCCACTGACCACTGGTGGCAGTGTACTTGCCCGCGTTACTGCCACATCTTCCTTCCTTTTAATCTTATACCATTTGTGGAACGCACTTGGACAGCCTGAGGGCGGAGAGGACGCACCGCCAGCCTCCCTGGCCAGCCCTGACCAGAAGGACAAGAGGTTCTTGGTACACTCTTAACACCCACCTGCCCCCTACGCGCGGGTGTGTGTGTGTGTGTGTGTGTGTGTGTGTGTGTGTGTTGGATGTGGGAGACTTAGTGAGCCGAGGTTGTGGGATGGGGGAACAAGCCAGCCATACGAAGCAGCTGAGAGAGGACTTGCAGGGTGTAGCAGCTGAAGGCCAACATCCTACCAACCATCCCTCACTCAGCCACCCCCTACCCCGACTACAAGCCACCTGCACACACTCCCAGTCAACCAAACTGACGTTCGGACACCTCCACAGATTCTCAGACTTTTAGACAGAATTAGAATATACTTAGACTCACTCCTAGCTATCAACACCAGTTCCCTGCCTAGGTAGACTCACTTCTAGCTATCAACACCAGTTCCCTGCCCAGGTAGACTTACTCGTAGCTATCAACACCAGTTCCCTGCCTAGGTAGACTCACTCCTAGCTATCAACACAAGTTCCCAGCCACCTAGGCAAACTCACGGACACATGGGCTGACTTCTGGACAATCTCCTAACCAACTAGCCAGCACAGTAGCCAAATGAACCCACCATGCTGGGGTCTGACGAACATCTACCTCACCTTAAATAATTCTATAATGAACTGTAAGGAAAAATATGCGCATATCAAGCAAGAGGAAAAATTTATGTATTTAATGTATAATGTGTTAAGTAGTGCATCGGTCTACCGCTTATAATACTATAGATGAGCACATCCGTCCGCGGGAACCTCGCCACCGTCAGGTGTCTGGTGCACACCCTGTAAATATGTCCACTCCGTGGCGTCCAGTAACGTCTGGTAAGGAATTACAGGCCAGGCGAGGTGTGCAGAGGGTGAGGGCACCCCTGCCGTGCAGGGAGGGAGCCGAACCCTGGCATACCACGAGGATCACGACCACGGACGGTGTGCAGCCGCTGAGATGTGGGTACTTTCATGTTGGGTCAGGATTCCTTCTGGCCTGAGCGACTGATTTAGTGTGGTAGAGGATGGTATCACCAGGATGGTCCGGCGCATGTGAGGATGGTAAGGCAAAGGTGTTATTCTGTCTGATGGAGGCACTTATCTAATACATGATGGAGGAGACTACTCACTTAATGGTCGGGAATTCCACGGGTGTCGCTACGTGTGATGGTGGTATGTGAAATGTTAGCAGCGTTACATGAACAAAAATCTTGGTGAACGTAAAGAGTGGTAGAGTGCACCGGAGAGACGAGCGACGTGAAGAGATGTGAGGAACGGGGAGAGACGTGTGTGTGTGTGTGTGTGTGTGTGTGGGAGGAACAGAGAGAGACGTGGGGGTAACGCCTGAGGGATGGTGCAGAGGGCAAGCCGGCACGTCTGGTTAACGCTGACTCAAGGGGAGTGAAATTCTCTGTAATTTGTGAAATTAAGCGACAAATGGCGTGATGTCGGCTCAAGAAGATTTCCTGATGAGTTGGTGAGACCTGGCTCACGAGGTGGTGAGGACGCGTTAGATTAGAAGACCTGAGTAATGAGGTGGTGAGGAAGCGTCTGACTGACGGTGGATATATCAGGGGCGAGGAAGGGAATGAGAAGGCAGACGCAGATGAGGAAAGCCACGTGATGATGTAAGATAAAGATGAGGAAGGAAGCAATGAAGGCGACTGTAGGTACTGGGAGACGGGCTATGATGGGGTGAGTGAAGGGAGAACAGGACCAGACCGGGTTGACGGGAGGACAAGGGGAACAAGTGTCGGGGTGATGGCAACTCCTGATGATGGTGTGGCGGGGCGGTCGGCCAGTGGTGGGACTGTCTGGAGATAACCATTACCCACATATTTATGGCCACACTGGAGACCTGACCCGCAGTAACTGACCAATGAGCTACTACGTCCAAACGAAACTTTCTCCAGTTCCGACGAAACGACATTCATGTCGCTGCTTATGATTAGGGTCGGCTCGAGGGCGTCTAACACAGCCAAGATGAGGTAGACTTGGATAGAAGTTATCATGGAAAACGTAAATCCAGCATAAAAAAACTGTTAATTGGTATTTACCATAAATATCTGAGTCTGGTCAACAGTACCAGAGTCTAGTAATGATAATAATCAGTTCCCTCGACAATGGTCAAAAGAGAAGCAGTTTTTTAGTCTCACATTAATTGCCATGTTCTTAAAACACGTCTTCTTTCTTACCATATCTTGCAGGAGGATGACACAACACCGTCCCTTCCTGCCTCTTACACAAACACTTGGTTTAAACACACATCTAATAAGCACAATTTGGTCAAAGCAGCTTGAACAGGACACACATGGCCCCAAGGGTTTTCCAGACATCCCCTTACCAAGGAGGACCCGGACCTCACTCGGCCACCACCTCGTCAGGCTGTTCCTCAGCCAGGAAGCCCCAGACCTCCTTCGTCCACCACCCTGTTAAGCTGTTCCTCTGTCAGGTAGCCCTAGACCTCCCTCGTCCACCACTCCGTCAGCGTCAACATATACCGCCCTTTCGATAAGCAGTGGTGTAAAGTCGAGGGTAAAGGCTTCACCCAGTCCGAAAAGAATAAAAGAATTAATTGGATTATCAGACGAAATAATCTTTTTACGACCGCACTGAGTGCAAAGGTAAGTTCAAGGTCTTAGTAAAGCAGGAGGTATTGCAAGTTCAAGGTAGAAAGGTCAGGCTGCGGCCTACAGGTTACTAAGCCAGCTAATTCCTGTCGTGACACGTAACCACTTTAGTCACACACACAGACAAACACACACACACACACACACACACACACACACACACACACACACACAAAGGATAGAACAACCAGAGGTTATAACATGAAATCAAACGACAATATTGTTAGAACGTATGTAAAAAAAAGAACTTGCATAGTATACAAGTAGTGGATGAATGGAATAATTTGAGTTATAAGACAGTGACTGTAGACAGCATCCGGGAGATTAAGAAGTTACGCGATAGTAGAGAAATTACAAGAGGTGGGGCCCCACGGATGTACAACTTCCTTCCCCTAAAGAACAAATAGGTAAATTATACACATCACTCCCAACTTACCCGTCCAGTCCCCTACCCTCACACCCATGGCCTTCACCTCCACCTCCCTGCACCCACAATCTCCGCCTAACACGTAAACATACGTCCCACCAACGCGGGCACCCAAATCTCCCAAGACCCTCAATATCGTCCACGGCCACATGCATTACACGGCGCGCAAGTCTACCAAGGGATCTAAGCTTGGTCAAGCCACACATCTATCGCGGGCTCACCTTCGTTAAGGGCCACGAGTAGCTAATGCCCTCCACGGCCACCTGGTTTGCCACGACGCTTATGTCTAACTATAGCCATTACATAAGACGATGGAGCCATATGTGATCTAGACCCTAAGTCTACCGCAGCTACCACAAAACCTGACAGGGTGGGTCTTCAGGCGTCTCCCTCGTTGCTCCACATCATAAGTCCTTCAAAAACGAGTTCATCAACTATGATTGTAAACTATGCCTCTATATGTACCCCAGATGTTCTCCCCCAGGAGTCAATTTCACGGTCCATGGTAAATAATACGCCTGAGCTCTCCCAGATATGTTTATGTAACAGGCTGACGTCAAAGAATCTCAACTAAACATGAATTTCTAAACGCAACAACTCTATGCAACCATAATTACTCCAACACTACCTCAAATTACACCAATACTATAAAAACCCATAATATTACTTACACTACCTCCACACTATACACAGCCAGTAACACCACCCGAACACCCTACACCGCCTTTGACACCATTTACACTTACCCCCAAACTATACACAACCCAGAACACCACCTATACTCACCCCATCACCACTTAAACTAACATCAACACAACCTACAACCCTTAACATCAACACCAGGCAACCACCTAGCCCACATCGCCAACAACTTACCATGGATGCGTCAGGAAGAGAGGCCACTGTCTCGGTACCCATGTTCCTTACCTGAAAAGGAAGAGAAGATAACATTAACAACGTGTCTTTAATGAAGATCTACTGATACTCACACACACATCCAAAATAATTAATGTATAATCCTACAGCCTCTGATAAGGTGACAGAAGCAATGTCACCGCCAGACCCACAGTACATTATTTACCTCTCCCAGTCACCAGTGACCAGGTGTGTGTGTGTCCTTCCCCATATTTCATCACAACTTTTACCTTACATCTGCGAGAGACGTGTTCCACTCTCCTGCAGAAAACGCCTCATACATAACTACATACAACGAGATTGTTGAGATAACCTGACAGGACGCACCTTTCCACTCCTCAACATCATTATACTTCACAGTATTCCTGCATTATACTTCAATATACTTCTGCATTATACTTCACTATGTCCTGCATATATGTTTCAATCGCTATGTTATCCCTCCCTATAAAAGCATCTGAGAACACCTACGTATTCACAACAAGAGACATAAGACCCAGTATTTTCTGCCTTCAAGCATCGAAGGAAAACCATCTTCTGAACTCTGTTTACCTGGCATAACAAGCCCCATCCACATTAGCCACAGCATCAAGAGATCGCTGAAGCCCCCAGCAAGGGTTGAGAGCTGCATACCTGGCCACACCCGTCATCTCAATCGCCCTTCAGGGTCAAAAGGTCAAGGGCAGTCAGGGTGGCAATGGTCCCCACCCAAGGTACTAAGACCCTAAATCCCTGAACTTTACACAAGGGTGTCATCCGCTCCCTCATCCTTATCAGAGCCGACTCTCCCAGCAACGTTCAATGGAATGCAGCGCAGAACCTGAGGCAACAATAACTCTGACAATAACTTTGAGCAAGAAATTAGCGTTCATTCATCAGTTGATGACCATCAGTTGGTGATCAATCATACACTAACACTCTCACCCTCAGGTTTACTCCCGTCCCCGTCCAGTGGGTAAACATAGGTCGTACGTACCAGTTTGTCCCTGCTCAGACACCAGGATATCCTCCGGACTAACTCGTCCCTCACAACTCAACGTACCACACACAGGCAGATGATGTCAGTCCACCACAGCCATCAGTCATACAGTACGTGACAACTGCCGGACACACACACACACACACACACACACACACACACACACACACACACACACACTATCCGTCCGCTAATGGAGGGGGAGGACATGTCTTCCGGCTGATCATGTTCATCGACATCCATTACGTGCCATTATGGACAAGGGCCGGCCAGAGTTATGTGTCTGACAGACCTCGCCAAGCTTCATGAGACGCCATGAGTTTTTTTCTTTTTCATAAAGCTTCATCAAGGTTCATCAAGCTTCACAAACTCCCAGCAGGTTTTCACCTGGTACAGCGTCAGCAAACCTGTAATCTTCCTTCAGCCTCCACAACACACACACACACACACACACGTGCACCATGACATGTCATGAATCACCACCACGATGGACCCCCCCCCCCTAACTGATGGCTCGCCTTGATGGTCAACGTGTTTGTACCGCTTGATGAACACAGCCTCTCTGGCCTTCACCTGTGGTGGATGCTGTCACAACCACAGCAGCTGCAGCCGTGCTGGGGGAGGCTTCGGCCCATCCCCGGCCTTCTGTATCGTGAGCGTAAGGTGTTCTGAGGCGTCCACGTCAACATGGCACTCCTACCGTTGTAACCACATACACCTCCCCCACACACTACACTGAGCACAAGAGCTAAACACTCCAAACTAGTTTATTATCCATCTTCTGGTGACTATATATATATATATATATATATATATATATATATATATATATATATATATATATATATATATATATAAGTCAATATGAAACCGCTGCATTCACGACAAAATATATTGTATTCTGATAAATACTACGACAAATCTAGCCCCCATTCTGCCAATTTATCTCACTATACCCACTCGTAAATACTCTCTCTCTCTCTCTCTCTCTCTCTCTCTCTCTCTCTCTCTCTCTCTCTCTCTCTCTCTCTCGTGTGTGCGCGTGCGTGCGTGCGTACCATCCATCATCACCAAGGCTTGGTGAGGACAGACAAAGGTTCCACACGTCGCCACTACACAGCGCCATCCTTCCCTGGCAGGCCCATGTGTGGGGAGGCACTTTCACCTGTGGTTAGCCTGCGACCTCAAACGGACTCAGCGGAGCGCCAGCAGCCAGGTCTGCGTTCCGTCGCACGACGCGACGTACGAAGAACACCACTGTTCTACACATGTTCTCAAGAACTTACTGTGATCATTCACTATCGTACACAAGACCGACATTCCTACACTTCAAGATTTTCATTTCTGCAGTTCACAGTTCCCTACTTCATCCTTCAACGTGATGCACCGAACACGTTATGTGTACGTAACTGTTTCTACGTAATCCTCCAAATGCTGCACAGGAAATGTAATCTGCACGTCAGGTTCTCTAACTCGTCCTCCAAATGATGTACAGGAGGTACGGCCATCTGACCATGGGACTCCAGTCGTCATCAGGCTCAAGATGGAACTGCTTCAACATCTCTTTGATCATCCTAAATACTACTACTACTACTACTACTAATGACAATAATAATAATAATAATAATAATAATAATAATAATAATAATAACAATAACAATAATAATAATAATAATAATAATAATAATAATAATAATATCCAAATTGGTAAAATGTTCAATGTGTAAATTCGTAGGAAATGCTTTTCGTTCATCACACCTTCGTAAACTTTGTGTTCCTGTCGTTGGTTGGCAGCGAGAGGCGGCGGTGGCTCTAGTGGGCTATCATGACCGTGAACAGAGACCAGCAGACCGGGCGAGCATCCATCTACGGCAGGAGAGTCACAAATACTTGTCCCGGGCGGGCGGCTGCCAACCCATGATACATACAAGGTCGCTGCACAACTCACCCACAACACCACCGACGTTCGTGGGGGATAAACACGGGAGGCAGGGAGGCATTACGAGGGGAATGATGATAAATTTGTACATCACTGTGCCATTACTTAATGGAGGGGATGTAGCGAGGCTTCACAGAGACTCCTACAGAGGTGGTTGTAGCGAGGCACTACACAGCGTGCTAATGTAGCTCATGAGACAAGGCTTGTTGACAGACACCCAGAGTACGTGATGTAGCGAGACATTAGAGGGAGATTCTCCACACTGCCTGTGTCATCCCAGGTATTGGCACACCGCTCACCACCGCACCACACGCACACACACACACCGGTGCATTAGGTAAGCATCTGCCAGAGACCACAGTATCGCCCAGCCTGGCAATAAAGTAAGAGCTTTGGGTGGTGGTCAGGTCCTGAGGCTGGCGCGTCGTATATCACAAGGGAGACATTTACCCCCTCATAGGGGGAGATATCCTCTCCCTCAGTGTCCCTGAAAAGGCTCCCTCCCAAGGGAATGTAGGCAGTGGGGTCAGGTCAGGCAACAACTCTGTATTCATGAGACGTGTAGATGGAGGCATGATTAGTGGTGAGCTGTGGCGTGTGGTGGGCGACTGTGGTGAAGTGTGGTGCGTGGTAGTTAGCTGGTGGCAGCGAACTGCAGTATGTACCATAGCAATGGTACTGGGGAGCGGCTGTTGGCTGTGAGAGTATGTACGAGTTACCTCCGTCGCCGTTCTCCTCCTGCTCACACGTGCATCATCTGACGAACGCCCAATGAGCCAGTATCTGCGGCAGCCCCACACCTCTTGCGAGAGCCCCATCCCACTACCCGAGGAGCCCCGCCCAACCTCACCAAGTCAGGACGATGGCAATAGCCCAGGTCCTGGTCCCACTGTGTCACCTTGTCACTCAGTTCACCATTCACCATATATCTAACCACTAGCTGCAGCAACTACACACACACACACACACACACACACACACACACACACACACACACACACACAGGTGTGTGTGTGAATGTCTAAGTCCTTCTGTGCGTGTGTGTGTGTGTGTGTGTGTGTGTGTGTGTGTGTGTGTGTGTGTGTGTGTGTGTGTGTGTGTGTGTGAATGTCCGAGTCTTGAGTCAGGGAATGTTGAAATACCACATTTATGCGAAGACAATGTCGGTCCATGACAGGTTTCCGATGAGGTCATTCAGGGGTTCCCCACCCACCGCAGAGCTGTGGTAGAAAGCTCACACTGCGAGCAGACCTCAATCATCAAAAGTACCATGGGATACACAATACACGAGTTTAAGAGCAAACTGGAGAAGCATTTATAAAGCCCACCGGACCAGCCAGGCTGGGGAGGCTACTTGGGCCTGAGGGCTGCGGCTTCTAACAACTTAGTCGACCAACGAGCCAACCCAGCAGCCAGGACCCAGCCAGGTTGTGGGGGCACAAGATCACCCAAGATCACTCAAGATCACCCCGGGTAAATTCCCGGTAATCAGACAACTGGGGTAGGGTGGTGGTGGAAAGTTCAAGCCACGGGAGGGGAAGACTCGCACAAGAGACAACTGGGACAGCCAGTCCTCATACGGCTCACCACTCGGTGGCTGACACATCCCGGACCTGACGACGATGCATCAAAATGCATGGCACATCCTCACAGTCTTCACTGCAGAAGCCTTTCAAACTCACTCAGACTTCTTCCACATCCTTAGAGGGTGAGCTGAAGACTCTATGGCAACAACTAAAGTCTTCAGGCACACAAGAAACCTTAGCACCACCACACCAAGTGAAGTAACACTTGAAGGTTTGAAGACAACAGCAACGACGCACTCTCAAAGTTCCACCGACTCCTCGTGAACCCGGAGGTGGGGGAGGTACTTGGTGTGTGTGTGTGTGTGTGTGTGTGTGTGTGTGTGTGTGTGTGTGTGTGTGTGTGTGTGTGTGTGTAGAAGAGCCTCTCGGTCGAATCCCCTTCACCGTCATCTGACACCGTCCACTCCGTCACACCTTACAGAACCGTCTAATCCCAGCTGGGAAGGCGGAGTCCGTTCTCAGTCTCCCGGACATCAAGACGTCCCTCCCTCCCTCCCTGTAGGTCACTGGATCTCGTTTGGAAAGTAAAGTCAACTCCCTTTTAATATTTGTGGTTTCATAATGACAGAAAGTGAAAGATGTGAGTCTGAACTACCACTTCTGCGTCCCCGCTTGGAGGGACAGGTCGTACCGTTGTATTCAAGGGTCGCATCGTTGTGCTCGACAAGGCTTGCATACAATCAACCCTCCCCGTGGCTCAGCAGCAGCACGTGCCGTCCATAAATAACAACGATTCTATGAGAAAGTGCGTCATGAATTATGCAAACAAACTCTACATGAAGGATACGGACCAGGACCGCAAACAAAAGGAGAAAGTCAGTTCTTCCTCGTGTTGCTGAACATGACACGTGATATGAATCCTAAAATCAGGTTCGGCCAACATCACCCAACATCGCCAGATGATCAACAGCGGAGGAACAATTTCCTGTACACAGGGGGAGGTCGATCGGGTCGTCCTACATCCAAACCCTGACGTATTCCGCAGCTGTGCATCCCCTGCGCACCGAACATACCGAGTGAGCATCATCATCATCTAGCTTGTGTGACAGCTGGTCAGAGTACCTCCCGCTCCCCCGGGCCAACTACAGTCATGGGGACGACACACAGATGACAGGTTATGACGCACAAATAAAAGATTATGACACACCAAATGACACACTATGACGAACTTTAATGTGACTTGCAAACTGACACGAATGTCTCGGGGAAGGGAGGGGTCGGTTGAGTAAGAACCAAAGCACCTGGAGTGTCGGAAAGGCCCCCTGGGGGAGTCCCTTGTGAGCTGCCACAGCCGCCAACCTGCCCGTGCCAAGGGGTGGTGCCTGACAGGTGACGGGGAGAAGGGGGCTCCCGTAGCAGTCCACATCAAAAACAACACTATAAAACTTTCTCATCCGCCAGGTGGTAGAATGTTGAGACACGACCAGTCACTGCCCAAGACCAGTGGTGGTTGCCTGCAATGTCGTACGTGCTTGGCGAAATGCTCAGTAGTGGATAACATGAACGATCCATCGACCAGCACCATGATATGCGCGGCCCATTGTATAATACTGGTAACACCTTCTGCAGGTAGCAGTTGGGGATTACATGAACGCGCCACTGGACAGCGGAGGATCACATGAACGCACCACCATCACATATGTGGCTCGTTGTATCCCAATCGTAAAATCTACATTTTTTGCTATGAGTTACATGAACGTTTTACGAAGGTCTCCCTACACGCCAATAGTAATATCTGTTATATGAATATCATCAACATCTACACATATGAATATGTGCGTTCTTCTAAACACTCGGGTTTAAACCTGGTCATCAGATCTAGATGGGGAGGATGGGGCTTTCACTAGTGAAGTGGCTCTGATGTAAGTGACGAACAAGTCGAAGGAACTGAACCTCATAACAAACAATGACTTGTGCATCTATCTCATGAGTATGATACGTGGAGATACATACTAACAGAAGCACATTATACATGGAGATGTAAACACAACATTTATATACACGCAAATACGCACACAAGAACATACATCATCCCTAGCCTGATGCCAGTGTACAGCCAAGCACACCTCTGGACTACGTACCAATGTTTTTTCCAACCCGTCTGCACACAACTATACCGTTCTCACTCTGGCGGCCACAACTACCACCTCTCACCCCCCCTGCGCTGCAGTTACATCACATACACACGACCTTCTCTTCCCCTCTCATACGACATTCCAACCTACTCCTCGTCACCACATTCCACACGACCATACCAACTAAAGTCCCTCCCCAGAACACACTCCTGGGCAAACCACATCTTGGCAACTTGCATCATACTCACCTACATTTGAACAACTGCGCTTGTACTGTCTTGCCCACACTAAGGCAGATGGACTGGTAAACAGAGAGATTAAGCTGACAAAAAAACTATCAGCCCCGTGAGGTTCAGCAGCGGTGGTATGTGTCCCTGCTTACTGAGTGTCACCTACGTTCGTGAGGTGTGCTGACTGACCCAGCAGAGAGCCCTGCGCGCCTCACCACTCGTGATCTGGTACACTGACCGCTCGTGACCCACCAGCCCCTGTTTTCTCTCCCATGTTCTCCGTGTATTATGTCTTCCCTCGGGTACTCAACTAACCATGCAGGTAGTTATTTTCTCTTTACATGTCGGAGGTTCTACTAGCGGACAAAGTCTTCATTGAGGCCAAGCCTGTAATTAAATATAATAACGACAAAAAAGAATGACAAGTAAAGAGGAAAGAGCAAAAAAAAAAAAAAAAAAGAAAAAAAAATCTGAGAGTTTAATGGGAAGAGATAAACCTGCATATTAAAGAAAAAAAAGTAGTTCACAGGTCGTAAGATCCACGTATGAAGGTCTGCTATGCAAAAAGAAAATCCAGAGTGGATATGTACTTCTATTTCTGATGTCTCTGGACTGTGATTGTGTTTGGTGTCCCTTTATGAAGATTGATTACACGATGCCTCGTACTCGGGCGAGGTACACAAGGCGATATCACTAAATGCTTTGGTTATATTATGCAGAGACTGAACATATCATGGCAAGACAAAAACACCATCAATTAATCATCTAAAGATGTGGTGCAGGTATGCAGACCACAAGATGGCAACACTGTACATGACGGCAGAACTTTATGTAAATACGTAAACAGTATTGTGTTAAGCATGACAGAGGCAGTGAGTCTTTCTCTTTAATATTTCATATTTTCTATGCAGTACTAGAGGAAGTCTCTGGCCTCTTACTGACTCCAATTTAAATCCAATGATGACTAGAGATGCTGACGGCAACGGACAGTTGACCAGTGTGAATGTCAGGGCCCAAGATACCGATGCATGGTAAGATAAGATAAGATAAGATGTCTTTATTGTCAAATTGCATACATGATACGAAATTAAATTCTTTATGATGAGGTAAGGCAGCGTCACAACCCGACAGTTGTAACAGGGTTACAACATGTATATCCAACTAGACGTAAGCCATGTGTATGCAGTATTGTTGCCACAGCCTGGTACACACCGGTGACTCAGGCCTTCCCTCAAGCAGTGAGTGGGGTCGTGTGCTCCACCAAGACCCACACAGACCACCTTCGTCAGCAGGTGCCCACACGCTGGACGACTGGCGTATGAACCGAGATCATCACATTCCACTGACTCATCATTACTCATCTGAAGACATCGATCTCAGTACTTGTAACGAACATCGTCACCTGGATACTCCGGTCTGGGACCGAGCGTGCTTGGCACCCCTTCCTCAAGTGCCACGGTCCTCACCTGTCCCTCCCTCTACGACAGTAGTAACAGAGGAAAGACCCTCCTCAAGACATACACACCTCACACACAGCTCGATGAAAGATGGAACTTAAATTCACCTCTCCCAACCCACAGAATATTGACATTACTCAATGCTTCACGAGCCATGTGTATTTAACACTTTCCTGGGCAGCAGAAGGAGCGGCAGGTGAGAGGTTCAAAGGTCAGCTACGACCCCCTGCTACCACTCACCCACCATGAGCTGCCCTCCTGCAGCTGGGGTCTGACTAAGGCCAGGCCCTGGCCCCATTCCTTCACGGCAGACCCTGGCCCCAGCCCTCCACGCTGGGCCCTGGGTCCATCTCTCCACGCCAGGCCCTGGCCCTTACCCGGAGTTCAGGGGATCTGTACGGCACCCCACAAGCGTCCGCCGGCAGGAGCCTCGTGCTGGCTCGAACAGCAGGAAGAGATGAGCGTCTCATAATACAGCCCACCGCTTGGTGACTGCCGCCAGCTAGTGTGTCATGCAAACCTCATACTGCATGCATGACATGTAAGTCATGCACACCACGTAATGCATGCACGACATATACGTCGTGCACGAGGGGATGGGTGCGTCGCTAAAGGTAACACATTCCACTGGAGGACGGCAGCAATGCTGTCTACACCGCCTCCTCCCTCTCTCTCTCTCTCTCTCTCTCTCTCTCTCTCTCTCTCTCTCTCTCTCTCTCTCTCTCTCTCTCTCTCTCTCTCTCTCTCGATTGTCGCTGTCTACCCTCTCCAGCCAGACACTTCAGCGGAGCACAGTAAGCGGCTGGCGGGATCGTGCGCAACACCACATCGAGCTGGCCTCAGTGCCACAACCATCCTCATCTCGGACTCTCATTCCCATCTTCACGCAGGAATCTAATCTAAACAATGTGTGCGAACTACATCAACAGTCATCATCATGTAACGGGCACCCTGCGCTAACCTTCTCTTATCTCAACTGATGCCGTGCATGCCTTACATTACAGTATCTTGTATTAAACATTCCTTATCATACGTTACCTACATCTTGTATTAAACATCCCTTATCTTATCATACATATATCTTATAAGTAAACATCTGCTACCTCACGTATCATATTAAACATCTGCTGCCTCACGTATCATATGAAACATCTGCCACCTCAGGTGTCATATTAAACATCTGCTGCCTCACCCAACTAACATCTCACATTAAACATTTAACACTTCACTTAACCTAAATCTTGCACGAAACATCTGCTCCCTCCCTTAACGTATATCTTGCGTTGGATATTCTCAACCTCATTTAACGTTTGTTTTGCACTTCACATATGTTGCCTCACTAGACGTAAAATTCACGTCAGTTTCAAATCGCTCTCTATTTTCTCTTGCAAGTTTAGCTTTAATTGTGCCCCGGTGTTTAACATTGGCTGAGGTCGTAATCTGAGACTCAAGCAAATATAAAATCCTCGTGTGATAAGGAGAGAAAATGAAAGAAAATTCACAATATAATAGACAAGTTTTATATACCTACATAAAAGGTGCTAAATATACTCAACAACTTAGTGTATAGAAGACTATTACTCTAACCCAGATCATGATACATCAAGACTGGAAACTTTCGTATTCAACCAAATATAAGAATATCCTTTGATAATGGTGTGCAGGCGACCTTGCACCGGACCCTGGACAGCTTAATGAGCATCCGTCTTCCTTACGTTGGAGCCAGGAGAGACTTCAAGATATATATACATGTTACGGCAACACTGATGGAATGCACAACTTTCTAAAGCACAAATCCTACAAGGAGGAACATCTCCTCCGCTACTAACTCTCACAAGAGTCTCGTTATCATCAAACAAAATTGTAAAACCTTGGAAAAAATTGTAAAATCTTTTGTGCTATTCCCTATCTAGCTTAGAAATTTCTCAAACTTGCTGGCTTTACTTTTTGCAGCAAAAAGTCACATGTGCAGAGAAAGCATATGATCGGACACTTCCTCCTCATAACATGCGAAACTTTAAAACAAGATACTGATGTAATGTGACAACGATATATGTTAATTATACCAGCAGCAGCAGCAGCAGCAGCAGCAGCAGCAGCAACAGCTGGGTCAACGTCCTGCCGAAGAAACAGGTATTTTCTAGCCTTTATATAAAAAAAAAAAAATTCCTCACTGTTCTTAAACTTCAAAGTTGACGCACAGACAAACACACGATGTCTTCCAATCCTTCAACATAACATCTACATAAACCGACATAAACATACATACAGAGTACATAACCAGCCTTCACACATGCCGTCACGAACAACACTGACGAAGTACATTTCCTTTTTCCGTGCAACCACAGACTTCCCCTAAGCAAGGAGCGAGGTCACCCACGCTGGAGCAGACGGAACACACACCTACGTTGTGCCGACGAATGCCCTGCAGCAGCGTAGACCGAAGCCACATGACCAGAGCCAGTACGTGGTGGGTTAGTTGGCTGGTTGACCCATCAACTATCTGGGTCATTAAAGGCCATCATCATCATCGTCGAGTGTTGAGCACCAAATACAAAAAAAAATTCTTGAACACCTTCTTCCGGTGATGATGATAATCATGAGGCCATACAGGCTCTCAATGCACCTCAGCCTCGGCCTCTGTCAGTCAGTCAGCTCCATACTTTCTCCATCAAGCTTTGCCCTACAGACGTCTTCCCAGAGGAGTCCACCTCCTCCAACCTCTCCACCAGAAGGTCGCCAGGAATAAAGGTACAACACCTTGGCGTCTGCTCCTCCCACAGAAGCTTACATCAACATGGTTACTAACATTATGCTTCGGCCCGGCCGCCAGCAGCCGCCCACACCATGTCCTGTGGTTTTCCGGGTTTGGCGCCTTCGGCCGCATTACAAAATCCTTCTCCCTCACGACTTATGTTTTCGAATCAGATCTTTACGTTCACAGAAAATCGTCCACATTACATAATGATTTCTACAATTTATTTCTTCAGTCTACCGTTTTTCATCGCGTTCTACAAGCCAACCGATGGTTAGGGAGCTTAATAAGCCTCCAAGAAACCAGACTCATACGTCGAACACCGCAGCGTGAAAACGTCTGCCGTACGACCCAGCAACACACGACGTGGAACCAAGACACCGAAGACAAAGAACTATGAAAATAACTACAGTAAACACAAAATAATGCATGAATTGAGGAAAAATATCTGAGCTGGCTGTCTCAGAAGTGATCATAACAGAACCATTGCAAGGGAACTGACCTTTAGCGATCATATGCCTCTGTCTATTTTTGTGATTTCAAATTCTCACTATTTCTATCAAAACGATTTAGTCTCTCGTGGAAACATATACGTATTAAACTACAATGACTTCGATCAAGTCTGACTCTCCAGGAATGAGGTACGTATTATATTTTCTTATGAAAAGAGTAGCCAGGTATTGCAGAAGGATCGACCTGAGGTACAGAATAGCCAGGTATTGCAGAAGGATATCGACTTGGAGGTAAAGAAATCTAAGAAAGAAAGAAATTATTTTGCTCCAGGGTAACAAGACTTTCCTTAAGAACCACCACCTTGAACTCTGGTGCCACAATTGACTAGACGGGACCTTGGGAGACTACCACCCTGCCTGGCTTTTGTGTGTCCACACGTGTGCTGTACCTTGCGCTGCCACGAGATCATACCACGTAAACCTTGTCTTACCTACATTACGTATGACGGAACCTTGTTGCTCAATTGCTGATCGTGGCTGATACACGCTTTTAAACGAGGCATGGGGAAAAATGCTCGCTCTCTCTCTCTCTCTCTCTCTCTCTCTCTCTCTCTCTCTCTCTCTCTCTCTCTCTCTCTCTCTCTCTCTCTCTCTCTCTCAACTTAAGAGCCGCCTTGGTTAAATGCACAATTATGTAAAGTCGTAAAATAATCACATCGAGTATAAAGAGTGGTTAGCCCCGTTGGATGCCGGTTTAAAAAGCTTAGTAGAAAAAATCATCTGGAGTTGGAAAATACAAAATCCCTTAGCTTTTTACTCCATGATATACGTCGAATGGGGAATTTTACTGTTGATTACCCGGCATGTATGACGCATTGAAGTTGTGCTCTGTGCCCATAGTGGACGAGATGACTGTGCCCTTCAACCTTCCTGGAACCACCCTGCCCAAAGTTCTGCAGACCCACAACACATTCTCCCACTAAAACACAAGGACAGTACGACCCACCCGACATTTTTGCGCCAGTGGGAGATGTAACCCACAAATGTTCAGATTAACTTGTTGGCCTCCATGCAGTATTCGTCCTAGTACCAATATACCTATCACCATAACATACCTACTTGTGCTACATACAAGTGTCTACAGTAACGATACACATGGCAATGTACTAAAATATTTCTGAACACTCTTTCCCACCTACAATACACTTGTACTACCATACCTGACCCTCATCTGTTTCCCTTCCACGTACAGGAATGGCGACAAGAAGATTAAAGGTATATCAACATAACGTAATGAGAGAAACTCCTACCCTATAGTTAAGTAACCACCACAGAAAAACATAAGCTCACCTACATGTATAGTTTCACATTCGGTGAGACACTAACGCAAAGGTTTTAGAAAGTATAAACTTGTGTAACGTATGTCCTCACGCACGGGACGCTGTCATGACCAGAAGTCAGGCAAACTTTATCGACCTCGGTGCGAGCCGCAAGAGGACAGGTGTTGGAGACACGAGGAAGCTGAAAACAACAAGTTAAAATAAGGAGCGAAAAAGCTCACCTTGAAAAGCTTTAAAGATGACATCCCATACGGAAGCCATGGGGGTTTAAGGCAAGAAGTGTGGTGTTCAGGAAATAAAAACATATGTTTTAGTTCGTACTGGAGTGATACATAACGTATGACGTGGAGGTATGGCACTAGCAAGGAGAGTTCTGAGGTCTGACAGACGTCCAGGATTGGTGAAAACAATGTGCGCACATAAACATGTGATCAACAAAACGTTAAATACACGGTGGTGTAAAAAGTGGCCACTACGGGAAGGTCGGCAGTATAGGAAGCCCAGAGAGTGGCCACTGTCGGGAGGTCGGCAGTGCACGAAGCCCAGAGAGTGGCCATTCTGGGAAGGTCGGCAGCATAGGAAGCCCAGAGTGTGGCGATGACCATGTTAGTAGCCAAGCTAGTCATGTGACAACCAGTAGCAGCCTCCGCCACCGTACGTAGCCAATGGGGCCGTGAGGAACTGGTCTGATGTGTTGACCACATTATCAACCTCTGTCACCGTAAATGACTAACTAAAGGAGGGAGCGAGCGACAACTGGTCTAGGTAAAGCGCCTTAAAGGGCCGGACCAGATGCCAGTACCAATGGAGTGGACAAGCAGGAGGAATGAGGCCCACAGAAGCAGGAGGTGCGCCCAACTGAACACACCGTGCGACCAACTGAGCACACCGCACACACACACATACACAAGAGGGAGAGGACATCTGCCACAACCTCTCGTCTAGGTCTCCTTCACTCACATCTGCCGGCTACTGTGTCACACACATCCGTACAGTCCTCACGCCCACACACGTGTCCCTTCCATCACACACCAGATGAGTCTCTCTCTCTCTCTCTCTCTCTCTCTCTCTCTCTCTCTCTCTCTCTCTCTCTCTCTCTCTCTCTCTCTCTCTCTCACACACACACACACACACACACACATCATGAACCAAAACATTATCCCCGTGACTGCGAGATGGTCCAGGGAATCCCCTCCCTCCACTTACTGCGTCGTCCAAGCAACTTTTTTTTTTTCCCCGCTCGCGAGTTTTTGCTGGAAAGACAAAATGTCTTGAAATATCCTCAAGATGGCTGCAGGTGAAGCGAGATGAAGCCTTCCACGACCCCTGACCACCAGCACCAACGTGCCCCCGATGTACACTAATACTGAGAAGGAAACAGGAACACCGTGGCCAAGATCTGGGCGGCATCACGTTGGGTTTCAAAGCAGCGTTGATAACACATCCAGAATCGGCAAGTTTAATGGCTTTATTGTCACGAAAACAAACACGAAGTGTCTGGAGGATCGTTTCCCTCACGAGTACATGCGCCATTTTGAGACAGCGCGTCACGGACTTGCCGGTAAAGTTGGGGGTCCGTAAAGTTCCCAAAACTTGGCCTTCGTCTCCGGTATGGTGGCGTGACTTTTTATAGACTTTTTTTTCCCCTCGACATCATCACGATACGTACCGTAAGTGAAAACCTGGAAGCAAGCAACATCAGTGGTGCTTCTAGCTGGATTAAAAGCCCATTTTGCACACTTTTGTGCTCCAGTCCTCCTTCTTGTGGCATCGGAGTCATGTGATGTGATCATAAAGGAGGGCAAGTACAGCTCGGAACCATCGCATTGAAGAATTTATTTCTAGTTGAGCTGACGGAAGCAGATGACTTCACATCTTGGAGGAGAGGAGCAGAGAACTCCACGAGACTCCCCCATCCCTCTAAATTCCTGTGGCGATTCCTAGTTCCCTCCCTAATCACTAGCCTACCTTCCGCTACCCTAATCCCCGGCCCACCGTACTCTGCCGCCTTTACACTTACCTGCTCCCTACACATCCGCTGCACACACCCACTACAGAGGTATACACATAACCCACCCACATCCCGACCTCCTTGATGGACTACAGAAGGAACAAGCACAAGCACCAACAAGTGTCCCACCACCTGCTTGAGGGATGAACCAGCACAAGCGTCTCAAAGGTAGCCAAGCACCTACCTGGTCGTCCCGCTCCAGTTACCGTGACTCACGTCCACACAAAACGTCGCGTCCTACTGACAAGAGACGACCAGACTTCCGTCCGTCGAGGAACACCACATCTGGCGTCGTCCGGCGCACGACCGACCGTCGCCAGGTACAGAATGGTACACGATAGACCGTCGCTAGGTACCGCACGGTGCACGACCGACCGTCGCCAGGTACCGCATGGTACACGATAGACCGTCGCTAGGCACCGCACGGTGCACGACCGACCGTCGCCAGGTACCGCACGGTGCACGACCGACCGTTGCTAGGTATCGCATGGTGTACGACCGACCGTCGGCAGGTACCGCACGGTACACGACATTCGTGGAGGAAGACCTTATCAGGGTGCACGACTGTGTGGCCCCCGCGCTGCAAGACACGGTCGTATGTTCCAGGCCGCGACAGCCACCGGTGAGGCGAAGACAAATGACTAACTGGAGACTTTCACGTGAAGACCTTCAGCTTCCCAGGCATTATACAGTTCCGCCAGCCACAATGCGCCTTTTTGTCGGCTTTATGTGTGTGTGTGTGTGTGTGTGTGTGTGTGTGTGTGTGTGTGTGTGTGTGTGAATTGCCCATCTACCCTGTACGGGAAAGATTTACACCCGCGAGTGTGGGTGGTGGGTGGTGGCGGACGTTCTAGTGGGAGAAACCGACCGGTGGGCAGATGGATGGATGGATGTAGGCTAACTTTCCTGCAGGGGAGGGCCGGGCCACGACCGCAGCGCCCGCCAGCCACCTGCTTCCCAAGCACGACACACACACCTTCTGCGTTACACGGGCACCTTCGTCAGTGGATATGGGGCGTCGTTAGGGAGTGGCAAGTGGATATGGGACGTCGCAAGTGGGTGAGGTGTTCTGGATGGGTAGTGAGGGAATAACTACAGTGTCAGAGTGTCAGAGCTGTGGCAGAGCTAGCAGGTGAATGGGATGGCACGATATTGTGAAGAGCCCCTGGTGAGGCAGTAGGTTGGGAAGGCAGCTCATGGTGAGGCAGTAAGTTGGGGAGGCAGCCCCTGGCGAGGCAGAAGGTTACGGAAGGAGTTCCTGGCGAAGGTCTAGGCCGGTGGACTCCAGGTGTACAAACAGAATGACAGAGAATTAAAAACATTGGTACAAATGTCTGTAGTAAGGCATACTACAAGTAACATGGTCCCTATTCACACTGATAATGAATATACACATCCTAACTTGTTATCAATATACATTAGATACGTATGTATGTGTCTGATGGTGAGAGGAAGTTGCGTCTTCAACAGGTGTATAAGAGCGCATCCATAAAGTGAGCCCTTTCCAGGACAAATAATCGCAAGCGATCATCATTAAGGACAATCAACATGTTATGAACAAGGTGGAGAAAACGCGAGTCCGTCTGGCGGCGCTCCTGAGTGGAGCTGATTTCATAATCAGAATCTACTACACAGACGTAATGGTACATTCACGAGTAAAGCGAAATGGAATTGAAGCTGGTTCCGGGGGCGTAGAACCGAGACGACGTCGCTCCGCTGGAATGAAAATTCAACAATCCAGGCGTCTGGAAACTTGCTGGAATAAATTTGCATTATATTGATACCAAGTACATTCTTAGAGACATGCTGGGTGTGGCAGGTAATCCAGAACTACACATTTCATTACCATCACTTTTCATCATGAGATCAGATCATAAGTACATGATAAGAACAGGTAAACATCTTCATCAGATGACCTCATGACTCTCATGTCCTCCCCAAAAATTTCAAATCTTTTTTTTTTTTTTCGGACAGACCAACTACTGGCGCTGTCGCCTCCTCCCACAACGACAGGTAAGTCAGTACATTTATTTAAGATCTCGATCGACGCCTGTGAAAAAAAAAAGGTCACAGGCTTCTCTCTCTCTTTATCTCTCGCCCAACACAGCAGCTCTGCACCAACCAACAACATTTCCAAAACGCCAGTTCTCGTATTAACATTCACCAATAGAAGAAGGTAATCCCACAGGTACAGAGTAACTGGACTGAGGATAAAGTATAAAAAATATTAAATAATTAAAACTTGTCTAGTTAAAATATATGAGTCTTCAGCTGGTCGGGCCCCGATTCATGTTGACAGAATTAGGACAGATGCTAGAGATGGAAATATAACCCGTGGTGTAGCGTTTAGCGTTTCTGACCGTGACGCATTCACGGGCCGCCCAGGGTCGAGCGCATATGTTCGAATCCTGGTTACAGCAGTCGGTCCACAGTCAACCTAGCTGTATATCCACCTCTAGGAGTTGGTCGATAAAATGGGTACCTGGCTCAGGCTAGGATACATATATATATATATATATATATATATATATATATATATATATATATATATATATATATATATATATGATTACCTAAAGCTCACGGTGAGGCTCCAGTTGAATAACTGTGGCTGGCATTTGACTTCAGCCAGAAGGTTATGGAACGATTCGAACTATATCAGTGTTTTCTTCATCAGTTGATAAAAGATGTGTCTAGTTGTGGGTGTGTATAGGTATTACTAGTGAGGTTATGGTGAGATGAACGTGTTTACTCGAGTGTGATAAATATATTTCCGTGAGGTTGCTACATGCGCCTACGTCATCCTCGCCAAGTAATGACCTTCACAACTGTTCCTATTTTCACTCGGCAGGAGTCAGTAACCTGGAGGGGGATGGGGGAAGGAGGGAGGGGGGAGGCAACAGGAGGTCATTTGCAGCACCCGTGTCGTGCTCCTTGACTCTTTGAATGTGGGCGTAAGTTTTTCCCCTCAGCTGTAGAACAATGGAATTAATGACCACCACATGAAGTGCATACGAAGATTATCATTACCTTAAAATAAAGGCAAAAACATCAATACTGATGTCTGTACCAACAAACAGATCTACCTCATGAAAGACAAGAACATTTCAAAGTTTAAAGATTGAAACACTTTTCCGTGTTATACCCGAGCCTCTCCCTCCTTGACATGCCGACTGCAGTTACAGTTGGAAACTTTCCCGTTCACACTCCCCTGTAAAATTCCCGTGGCAGTATGATCTCTCCGTGCTACATGGCTTCCTTCTCAGTTTTCTTCATGTTTGTCCTGCCGGATGTTTCCACCATTCATAACATCAAGATCGTAGATCAAATCGCCATGGACCATCAGGTCTCCTGTTATCTGTTCTCCCCGTGTGCTCCGTGACGCAACGCACTGTTGACCAGTCTACGTCGACTGGCCATGATTGCGTCGTGATAATTTCTCCCTCTCTCTTACGTCATCTGCCAGGGCCTCCCTCACATACGTCGCAAACTCGGAGGATACAAGTACCCGTAACAGTTTCGCGTGATGGACTTGACCCCCAGCCGGCAGCAGATCCCACTAAGCGCAAGCAGGACCACAGACCGACGAACACCAGGATCTGTTGATAACCCAACACTACAGGGATAAACACGTGAGTCCGTACGACACACCTGAACAAGATGAATACGTCGTCCCCTATACAACTGGAGGCAATATCCCCAGAGAGCTACAATACCAAGGAGCACGTCAACGCCCCCATAGAGCTGCAGTACCTGGGAATTTGCCAACGACCCCATACACCTACACTAACTGGGAACCTGCCAACGCCCGTATAGAGTACACTACCTGGGAGGATGCAAACGTCCCTACACACCAGGAGCACCTGGGAGGATGCCGTTGCTGGATGTGACTGACTTACCTTTGGCGGAGTTGTTGAAGAACTCGAGGATGAAGGTGATGGCGTTGCGGGAGGGCAGGAGGCCACTGGTGCCATCCTTGCCCCGCAGTGCCCGCCGCATCATGTGTGAGAGCGGGGCGCGCCCCACCGCCCGGCCCTCACCCCCCCTCACACCTCTCTTGCACTGCCAAGCTATCTTGAAGGTGTTTATCACCCAGCGTTGTCTTAAATTCCCTGGCCGCTCCCCTCAACACGAGGACTGATTTTACACTCACTAAAATCTGGTTCAAGTTTATACTGTCGTGGGACAATGGATGGGGTTCGGTCTCCAGGCCAGTGGCTTACAACATCAGGTATGTGCGTCTGGTGCACGAAGCTCAGGTTGAATTCCTCGAGTACCTTCACTGGTTCTTCAGAGTCTGCGAGGGTATTCACTTCACCATTTGACACTGTATCACTGATATTCCGGCAATACCTGGCACTGTTTCACTGGCACAGCGGTCTGAACACCACACTGCTGAACTTTCCAACACTAACAATCTGCTCAACCACTTAACTATCTCACCAGATTTTCTTGTTAAATGGCACAGATGATAATTCTTCTTCGCAACTTCTTACTAGGTAAATACCCGGACTTCTTTTTTTTTTCTTTTACGCCCACCAGTGTAGATTGGTCGAGTCGGCCACCAAGGTCCCCTGCACACTACCTGGCCTGCCTCTACGGCACAGTAAATGAGTTGTCTGGCTCGGAGCCTCTCTTGGCTGGCCCCCAGAGTTCGTATATTCCTGTCGTGGTGTCTCTCTCCTGCAGAGAACCAGAGGGTTAAGCTAGACGGATGGTTACCGTGCTAAGAGCTGGCGGGAGAAGGTATAGGGAGAGTGGTGGCGACTATGAGTTCTCTTAGGAGCACCTGCAACTGTCTGCAGGTGCTCAATCCTACGCTACTTGTCCCCACCGGCTTTTCTGTCTTAGAGCTCCGTTCATGTCCATATATATATATATATATATATATATATATATATATATATATATATATATATATATATATATATATATATATATAACCGTACACTACAATACACACACACACACACACACACACACAAAGGCACGTCAGATGAGCACACACCAGCGCCGTTCTCGGTGGCGTCACTGACAATGGTTTGGCAGCGATCATCACCAGTCGTGCTGAGGGAGTGGCACTTCAGCTCATCAAAGCACCAAATGAGTCAATATACATGGTCGTCAGCTCTCCACAAGTCCGGCAGATGGCCAGCCTTAGGAACGAAGGAGGAATGTAGGGAGGGAGGGAGGGTGCAACAGCAACACCTTGGATACAGGTTACACCCTGACTGGTTCGCTTCCAGCCAGGCAGAACTCCGCTCTCTCCCTCTTTCTTCCCCTGTGCCACTCAGGGAATAGTGCGTGGCCACACTCGGTGCGTGGCCCCACTCGACAATACCTTCCTCCTACCCCCCAAACAAGCGTAATTATCTAGAAATTCCCAGGTGAACTTTTCTACTCAAGGTTATTCCAGGCTCTTTGTCTTGCGAGCGACTTGTTGCAACACCCTCAGAATTAATATGAGAACCTCAGCTTTTGACGTCGGTTACGACACGCTAGCGATAAGTGCAAGTATAGAGGCCATCCTACACACCATTGGTCAGCAAGCACGAGGCACCACACGCGGCTATGCTTGCAGGAACGCCTCCGTAGCCAGCGCGTCACAAGCAACGAGGACAACCACTAACGAAGCACCGAAATGATTATGTAAGAAACAGCCTCAGGTCAGCCATATACCTCGAGTGTAGCCAGAAGTGAGGAGAGGACCAGAAGAGGCAGGGAAGACCCACAGGTGGCCACTACAGTGTGGCCAGCATGGAAGGGAGACCCCCCCATGAGGTTGTCACAAGGGACATACCTCTACACACACACACACACACACACACACACACACACACACACATACACACACACACACACACACCGCTAAGGAGGAACACACATACCCAAGTAACAAGTATGTTAACAAAAGACCACCAGAGAATGGGACCTAACACACCCACATGACCAGGAGTCAACACCACTCAGAGGCTCACAAACGAATAAGGGGCCACATCTACGAAAGGGTTACAAGGGGGCCACGTCTACGAGAGGGTTACAAGGGGGCCACATCTGCTAGACAGTCACACACGACCAGGGTGTCATATCTACCAAAGAGCCACACACGACCAGGGTGCCATATCTACCAGAAAGCGACATATTAACAGGGGGTTTTGTGGCACTAAATCTGTATTAAAGGATCACACACCGTACAACATACTGCACGAGAGGGCTACACACACACACACACACACACACACACACACACACACACACACACACACACACACACACACACACACACACACATTGTATAAGAGGGCTACATACCGCACTACAAGCCCCATATTACCCCTAGAGAGCCTAACAATGAGACAATGCACCAGACAGCCCTTCCCACCAACAGAGTGCCATACGCTGCACCACAGAGCAACACTAATACAATACTAGAGGACCAAACACTGCACAAAAAGGCCACACAATACACCAAGAGTCTACACACAGCACTAAAGAACTGCATGTTGCACCACAGTGCCAGACAATGCAGACGCCCACTCTGAGACAGAGGGCCACACATTCACCAAGAGGGAGCAAAACACTGAATCAGAGACCCACATAATCCATCGAGAGCCCCACACCGCATGTACTGCATCAATGGATGACATAACGCCTTACAAGAGAGCTACAAACATAACCGAAAGCCACGCATCGCACTGGAGGGCCACATATCGCACTAGAAGATCACATATCGCACTAGAGGACTACATGTCGCACTTGAAGGCCAAATGTCGCACTAGAGGGCCACATATCGTACCACAGGGCCGCATATCACACCTGAGGATCACGTATCTCACTGAAGGGCCACGTGCTGTACCGGAGGATGACACAGACATCGGACCAGAGGGTCACACTCTGCACCAGGGAGTGCCACACGGCCCTACAGTGCCACATACTGTACCAAAAAAGACCAGACAACACATACAAGAAGGCCACACGCAACCTCAGCGGACTATACAGGAGTACAAGCGGCCGGGACACACACACACACACACACACACACACACACCACTGGAGAAACTAGCACGTACTGAATGACCGCTTCCCTTCCTCAGGGTTTCACTGCACTACATTCAGCACCACAATATCCGGCCGCAGTTTGTAAAGACCGGAGGTTGGGGGGGAGACATCGTCATGTATTTCCATACACTAATTATGCAGGTAAAAGGAGTTTCTGTCGAGTCAAACTGATATCATATCATTCACGGAACCTGCAATTGTTGCCACATACGTTGTCTGCCATATCATACATCACTGTGACACCTGTACAT
The DNA here is from genome assembly GCF_036320965.1 of Panulirus ornatus. Lineage (NCBI taxonomy): Eukaryota > Metazoa > Arthropoda > Malacostraca > Decapoda > Palinuridae > Panulirus > Panulirus ornatus. The sequence goes on along the minus strand of NC_092236.1, from coordinate 3,551,399 downwards.
GTAGCAGAAGCAGGCCCGAACAGTACGGCACAAGACTGAGGTCCTGCTGATAATGACACTCCCAACACTCACAGGTCTTCACCTTGGGCCGTCCAAAGGTCACACACTCACACACACTATTGGCAAAACCAAGGTAGGGTCGGTGGCGTATATCCAAGCGTCCTGCCCTCCGCAAATCCCACTAAACTAGAACTCGGCACGAAGCCGCGTTGACGACTGACGGGTTGGAGTGGTGGAGGTGAGGGTGATGTTGGAGTAACGGTGCTGCGTCTCCTCCCCCAGCAGTGGCCCCACACCCTCCCTTACTCCACCTCGCGGACCAACACCGCCAACTGGCACCCCAACACTACACACACTGCGCACACACACACACACACACCACCACCACCACTGAACCCGCGGAACGTGTCCGAGATTCTACCTCCCAGTGCGGGTTGGTTTCTCGCCTTCCGACGCACTGGCCACTACAACACTGGACCGTTTACGTATCCACTGGTAGAACCCGTCGTCTCCAGTGTAGAGGTGGGTGTGGGAGGGAGGGAGGGAGGGAGGGGGGGTCAACAGGTGGTGGGAAGAGTGTGTGTAAGACGGCAGGAGGAGGAGGAGCCTCTCTCTGGTGTGGTGCTGGTGGACTGGCGCTGCGCGGCCTCTGCTGGGCTAGTGTCACTAGACCCGTGGGTTGCGCGGCTCGCCTGCCTCACCTGACTTGCCAAACACCTGCCCTTTTTTTACTCGTATTATTTTTCCAGCGTGTGCACCCACCCCCCTTCCCCCCACCTAGCCAGTCGCCCCCACACACAACACACACACACACACACACACACACACACACATCAACCAGTTTTTGCCCTGGTTACCGGTTACCACAGTCAGGACCGCCATACAGTCTCCGGAATTACCACCTGTTACAATCATCCTCCCCCAATCATCTCGCTGTAATTCTTGCCTCTCCTCATGCGATTGGGCACAGGTAATCATCACCAAGTAGCGTAACACATCATTACCTGATTCATTCAACACGTGTCATCTCAGAGTATGCCACCGAGTGCAATACCAGTGTTCATCAGGACCACGTGGCTATCACTACCACGTGTTCATCAGCACCACGTGGCCATCAACACCATGTATTTATCAGTACCACGTGGCTATGAATACCACGTGGTCATGAACACCACGTGGCACCCAACCCGTTCATTCAGGGATAGGAAGAACCCTGGCACATGAGCACTTGCTCCTAATAACAAGACTCCTATGCCAAGCCAGGAAATACGTGGAATCATTGACATTTAAAAAGATGAACAGCGGCGCGTCTCTATAAGTTACCACAGCTACGGCTGGAAAGGATCTCTGCGTTGGTCACCTTAACACAACCCAGAGAAGCCTGAGTATCGCCACCTGCTGCTACTTGTGGGTCGAGAACTCAACACCACGGAAGGGTTTCTGGTCATAGAGAAATGCCAGGCACGTCCGTATTATCACAAGTACAGCGATAATTGATAAATAACATCACGTGCACCTGAGTTGTATTACGAAACAACACACACACACACACACACACACACACACACACACACACACACTTCTGGTCATGATTACAAAATTATCTTCGGCTGTATACAGAGAGGGGCAGTAAAGGTAAAAAGTGTACAAGATACAATTATATAGTATAAAACCTACATACCAGCGAAATGATGTCTTAACTAACTAAGCACAGCTACATCAAGGTACTGTACTTATTTGTACATCAATACAACAGCATGCACTTGTACAACAATTCGAGTACAACAAATGCCCGTACCTCTTCAACAATTCATCTACAACATGCTCCTGCACACATCCATAAACGCCATGCACTTGTAGAACAATACAAGTACAACAAGCACCTGTACAGTAGTAACAGCCAAGGTCATGAGACCTCCATAAACATCCGACCCAGCGCTCCCCCCTTGTGGGACTCCCATACCCTCCCACTCTCCCTACCACAACCCTATCACTGCTCCCGTTCTGTGACCACCACATACCCTCTCTCTCTCTCCCCTGCATCGCTTCGTCGTTTTTATAACCCTACAAAAACATAACATATGGGTTAATAAGCTACCATGCATGACATTAATTCCCCCTAACGCCGCAGACCCCTTATTGTAGAGTATCACAAAAACATTTGCTATATGTTCATGATGTATGGAAGGAAGGGTTAAAAAGTATGCAAACAGAACTGGGATGATTCAGATATAGAGAGGTCATCCCGACTTGACTACTGGCAGTCCAAGAAAATTGGCTGCATACCTCATCTTATTGGCTTAACCTCCCCACCTTTATTATAACATCATGTAAGGATGGATGACCTCTCTGTACCTGGATCATGGCGTTTCTTGCTTGCCTACTCTCTATATCATCTCTCATTTATCTATTATCTTTCTATTACTGTTTTTCCTTTGTTTTTATAGATATATGTGTGATGCGCTAACGGTCGCCTTTGCCCGCTTCCCAACCTAAGCGTCAGCTAGCTATATAAATCTACAGATATGACAAAACGTAAAAACAAAAACAAAGGACAGACGCTCTTGATATAAGCTGATGATGTGTGTTCCAGCTCCACATTGCGAAATATTGTGATGTCGCTGGAAAGAGTCGGTGGGTGGATAACATGGTAGTTACCATGGCACTGGCAGGTGTGGCAATATGAACCATGGTTCCTCGTTATGTTCCTGGGGTTGCTGGACAGTGAAACAGCCGACCGTGAACGTGAGGTATACTGTGTAGTCTAAATTACTTTGTGTATGTCGACACCCTGGCGTCTATATTTGTAATGGGCCAACGGAATGTCTTCACCGTCCCTACATACAGATATTACGGCCTCTATGACACGCCTAGCGTCAAGCTTACCTTACGTACAGACCCAGTCGACTACTCCTCCTGCAAAACTAAGATATATAGCAATACAGGATAAGATTCTACAAATCTTCCGGCCAGTTATATAAGACGTTCAACGGCAACGTAGGAGGTTAAACACCCAGAAAATGAAGAGGTTACCAAAAACTTTCACCATTCAATAACCAGTCGACCTCATGAAGGGTTAAACATTACTGTGGAAAGAAAAATCCCAGAAGGATGAGGATCTTCACATTAGGGAAATCTGCTCTCGAACCTGAAATCCTGCAGCAACGCTGGCTGGGTAATGCCACTGAGGTGTGTCATTCTAAACCATTACTCAACATCTTTTTTCCATCATGAAGGAACGAAGCGACTGTGGAGTCCTACCTCTCCTGTGGCTGGGGGAGCAGACAGCCCACATAAGGTCCAGGAACTGGGCCACAATTACTGTTATATAATCCTATAATAAAACCCATGACCAAGGGTAACGGCAACCACGACACACCACCACACTCACTAACATTTTCTTCCTAATGCATCATTGCCTGGAGCTGAGGCACGTCCGGAGAGGATGGCTTTCTTGACACATTTTCACTCAATCATTATATGATGTTCACCTGGCTGGACGTCTTCCTACATCTGGTGGATGGAGAAGTAAGGACCACGATCCATATATATATATATATATATATATATATATATATATATATATATATATATATATATATATATATATATATATATATGTATATGTATATATATATATGTATATATATATATGTATATATATATATATATATATATATATATATATATATATATATATATATATATATATATATATATATATATATATATATATATATATATATATACTCATATATATATATATATATATATATATATATATATATATATATATATATATATATATATATATATATATATATATATATATATATATATATATATATATATACTCATATATATATATATATATATATATATATATATATATATATATATATATATATATATATATATATATATATATATATATATATATATATATATATATATATATATATATATATATATATATATATATATATATATATATATATATATATATATATATATATATATATATATATATATATATATATATATATAAATATATATATATATATATACACACACACAAACTCACAAAGTAAGGAATGAGACAGAAGAAACCAATGCCCTTTCACGAAGGCCCATTGTTACCAACATAAATCTCTCGCGCTTGTTATGCAACGTAATTATTCCTTCACGAGCGGTACTGGCAACGTTGGCAGGCAGGAGCCAGATCCTGGCGAGTAAATTCACCGGCCATTATTATGTTTTCAATGGTGGAGGACATTTACGGGCAAGGTCGACCTGCCTGGGCCTGTGATACATAAGTTCTGGAGCTTGTACAAGACCGACTGTAACACATGGTTTATCTCGCGTGTTACATCACCAGTGGGAGCAGTGGGCACTTAAGCGTTACATAGCGTTACATCCTTGTGTGTGCGAGCCTCTCCCTCCCGGGTACCGTGACCCGTCACCCGTCACGACCTACCCTCCTGCCTGGCGTCACCATCCAGCCCACTCCTAACGCCCGTCACGCCCACCTCTTGATCGGGATAACACTAACGTATTTTTCAGTTACAGGATTATCTAAAAAATATTCTGAATATATTTCTTTCTTTTGGTAGTGGCACCAAAAATAAGATTACCTATCATTCCCATTAAATCACCATTCGTCACAACGATCGATGCACAGCAATGATGGGCCACCAGTACACCTGTGAAATACGTGTCCCATCATATATCTGAACACCTGCGAAACGCGTGTCCCAGCTTCTTCACTCTCCTCTTCAAACACTTCTTTCCCCCGCCGTATTCAGTTCCCTCTGACCATGTCTGTCCATAACCGCAACTGTTATATACCTGTTATTTTCTGCTTCATTTCCTCTCAGTAAAGCGGTCAGGTCGAGCGGCGAGAATGGAAAAGCCGTCGTCATCAGAGCGGGGTCGACCGGCGGCAAAGGTCGGGACGTCCATAGGAGCCAGTCACGGAGACGCCGACCATTTGGCTGGTCCTCAAACCCCTGCTCGGGCGGCCACACACACACCTGCCCCTCCTCCAGCCTGGCTCCTGGTGGTGCAGGGCCCTCGCCGGCTAACTAACATATCCGGTCACCGGCTGAGTTAGGTCACTGACTCAGGAATGGTACGCCCACTACAGAATGCTTCATCTCCACTTCACAAGAGCCGAGCACCACCTCAGCCACACCGGCGCCCATGACATCATCTGTTACAATCAAACAAGACCAAACTAAAGCCAAATACGGCACAGGTAAGCCAATACGATCCAGGAAAATATCAGTCATTATACTTGACAGACGAATCTCCTGGGGAAAAACTAGTGTTCAAGAGGGGAGAAGATAAAGATATCTTGCGACAGGATCGTAACACGTGCCCTCAACTCTATGTATGTGTAAAGCCGCCATCTGCTACATTGCCTGCAGCAGGCACAGGCCTCTGCTATGCATCAGGAATATCAACCACACTCAACATTATTCTTACGTCTGCACTGTCCACGTGTCCACCGTCCACTCAACACTCACAACCCCAGCCTCTACAGTCTACAACCTTACGTCCCTATCATCAACATACTCACCTTCTGCTGCAACATTCCTCATCACAACCATCACCACATCAACCACCACCGTCCACAACCACATCTTCGTCCTTCCATCGCCAAACTCACCATCAACCATTTGGCCAGTGACCAACACATCTTCGCCACCACACAATACGAACCAATGAAAACTCGAAAGAAAGAAAACAAACGGCGGCTTATCATTATCACAATCAGTAGCGGGGAACCCGGTGACCAGAGGCCACAAGCAGCCACCTGAGGAAGGCAAAACATCTGAGCCAGGCTGGGGCGTGACTTGGCAACCATCTGGCGCTGCAGCTCAACGTGACAAATCACACAATACACTTCAGGTTAATCTTTTGTATCAACACGCGTGTTATCACGTTCAACAAGCTCTCAGGGAGAAAAAAAATAATGCGACAAAAAGAAATTCAAAGGAAAAATATCGTTGACATAATTACTACGATCACAATTATAATTCATATGGTCATACCTCAAAACCTTACCTTACCTTACCTTACCTTCCTGCCCAAAGATGGTAAGGTAAGTTATTCACTATATGCCCGGATTAATAACTGTGACAGAGGGAACCAAGATAAAGAATTCTCGTCGGATTTTTTGTTACAACTTATCTCAGTTGGGGCTCAGGAAACCCCACTCAAAAACGGCAATCATCTATTCTTCCAGAGTCTGACGCTGACTGGAATATTCCACACACCAGACCAAAGTCTCTCTCTCTCTCTCTCTCTCTCTCTCTCTCTCTCTCTCTCTCTCTCTCTCTCTCTCTCTCTCTCTCTCTTCACAACTCAGCTGGGATAGAACAGGTCTGTGCGACGTGGGGGAGAACTGGAGAAAAGAATCAAGAGATTAGACGAGCCTCCAGAGCGCTGGTTACTGACGGGTGTTGCTCAGGGAAGAGTTCCTATTCCCCCTACTAGGGTCTGCACTCCAGCAATCTCGACACAAGGACTTACACACAGACATACACGCTGCTGCAGCTTCGAGGTTGCGTCACAATGAAAAGCAGAGTTCTGATGGTCTAATCTGGAGCGAGAAGTTCCTCGACCAGACTCTACTGCCTTTCGACAACGGACGGTAATGCAACCTCGCTGAAGGTGACTTTTCATTTGTATTGTAACCACAAGCAAGCAGATTCCAGATATATATATATATATATATATATATATATATATATATATATATATATATATATATATATATATATATATATATAGTTACTTTACTGATATGACCATGTTTACAAGGCATAAAAGACTAAACTTGAACGAACATTGGCATATAATCTTTTTCTTACATGATAATTACCAAATTGCACTCCATATGTCAAGCGCTGGAAGCGTTTGCCCTCTCTGTTCACATACACACCTCAAGATGATGTACCAGGCAATGACAGACAACTTCGGGTAGGTCAGTGGTACTGCTGTGTGATGCAACCTATACTATCAAGTCAAAAAACCTTCCTTACTTTCAGATCACGCGGGTTTGTGCACAGACACGACCTGTGATCATCCCATCAGCGGAAAAAAACATAGTTGGCACGTTCGTCACTCAATGTTCCAAGAGGGTCGGGAGTCTTTTGAAATGCCTAAGGCATCTCGCTCCTCTTCTCTGAGAGACGGGCCCTGGCCGCTTTATCCTGCAACCAGGATACTCTCCTACAATGTGACGTAACACTCTCATAAAATTACAATAACATTAATAATAATAATGATAATGATAGTCTGGCTACAACTTATGGTCCTCCCATTCCCCCAAGGCGCACCTGCTGGCACGCTTCTCGCTCCAGTAAGCACAATTACTTCTGACATTGCCCACCATTTCCAAGACAATCCAATGCGTCCACAGACTTCGTCACAGTTGAATATCACAATCTCGACACTAGTATAGAAAAGCCAATAGCAAAGTCCCTTCGCACCAACATCTGGTTAGCACACGCTCGAACAGGTCATCATCAGACAGTTCACCTGTTACGTGTTGTGATAAATTCACCTCCTGATCATCGCTGGGATCTAGAACACCTCAAGACCAGCAACATGTTCTTCCTCTCTGCTAACGCAACAGGTCCATCATCTTCGGTGAATCTCTTGCTGCCGACATCCTTTACAACTTGCAAGGTTTCTGTCAGCGTGACGCTCCATCTTTGATAGTATACTTACACACAGACTCACACAAAGTCTGTGAAACAAGAAGTCTCCAGGAATGCTCACGATGCAGTGAAGATCACTTCCCAGCCATGTGCCTCGCGAACTCTGCAAGAAAATGTTAAAATTCGCTGCGAAACGTTGGACATCCAACTAGCGAGACTTAGTGCCAGAGACCTTTCCTCACCGACACTCAAAGTCTTAGCCTCCTGCTGGCATAAAATATCACCCCAGTGTGCCACAGACGACACAGGAGCGCGGAAGCTCTTGCCCCTCTACAAGTCCGCGGACACTAGGAGCCGAGCAGGCCACCCATGGGTCACACAGCTGCTTTAGGTCGTCATCTCGGGCTCACCGCCACAACATGGTAATCACTGGCCCAATCTTGTGGTTATCTCCTGCCTCACGCGGGCCTCGGCTGCAACAATGGGGCAGGTCATCAAGACGAGGTTATCAACACAGCCCCAACGGCAGGTTGAGGAAGAACAGGTCCCGCGGCCGGCCCAGGACTGCCCCGTCCCTCATCTGATACTTGGACCACAACGTTACGTCATACTGCAGTGATATAAACTATCCACACACACACACACACACACACACACACACACACACACAACAGTGACCCACACTTCAAATCTCGTTACAAAGTAAAAGTCTGCCGCCAGTAACACAGGTATGGGAGAGACCTGATCCCGGGTGACCTACGGGTGGCACCTGGTCGCCTCTCCCGCAAGCCACTGGGAAAGCTCAGGATACCGTAACTCCCACCCTCCGGCGGGTCAACATTCACGAGACCAACGAATTCTAGGTCAGGCAGCGGGTCAGGTTGTCCCGGGTCACTCCACTAGGTACTGCTATGCCTGTCCGGTCAACACTTCCCGCTTCGTTCATTTATCTTGAAGTTTAATGAGTTTGTGTATCTCTTGTGTCTTTTGTATTCACTGGGAATACAACAAAGGCAGCAGTGCTGAATCTGATCACATACATATACAACTGCACATCCTGAAAACTAATGCTCATAATAATTATGTACACACAAGCTAATCTCTCAGGATACATCTCAATCTTCTGTATTACTGCACAGTGGACGCCACTTTGGACAATAATATTTACATTAGAAAACAAGTTTCTCTCATACCCAAACAATAAAAGCTTCTTGTTTTTGTTTGAGAGGCGTTTTAAGCCACCACAAGAGGACGACCAGAACCAGTAGGAGATACAAGGTTAACGTGTACTGTTCTTATGCCACGCTACCATTACGTTTCAGATCATGTGGGTGGTTCACACCATGACCACAGATCGTGTGGGCAGTTTACACCAAGCTTACGTCTACAGCCTGTGTTGTTGCGACGCTACAGGGTCCAAGATTACGTCTACAGCTTACGCTGTTACTCCGCTGCGAGGTCCAAGATCACATCTACAGCTTACGCCGTTGCTAGACCGCAAGGCTGTACTACTAAGGTACTATGTGCCTGGGCTCAAACAACAGAAGCAGAAGCCACTGATGCCTCAGTATGAACCACTGCAGTAATGTGGACGTCTGGGAGGGTCTCCATTTTGATATGTGACACGCCTGTCAACACCGTGAGTGGCCGAGACCCCAAGAAGAACAGGAGGAAGAGGAGGAGTCAGAAATGAATGAATGAATGAATGAAGGAATGAAGGAAGGAAGGAACGAGGGGATATGTACAAAAAAAAAAACAACCAAACCGGAAGACTAAGGAGCAAAAGTTCTACGGTAGGGGAGCCGGTCCCGGGGCCGCCCGGGCTACCGTCCATAAGCGACCCTCCAGGTAACACAGTGTGGTCGTCAGCATCGTCCGTAGCGCCTGATACCATACCCCTTGACACAGTTAATCACATGACCTTCATCTACGTACGAAACGGGTATGAAACATGAAGGATTTTCTCATCACGAGTATCCCCATGAGTGAGCGTGGAGTGGGCAGTGTGAGAGGGCGGTGCAAGAGTGGGTGAGTGGGGTGGTGGCGGTGGTGGGTGAAGCCTGAGCCCTCTGGTGGACGAGGGGCCACACACACACACACACACACACCTCACCTCACCTCACCACTCCTGCTGACTTCCTGGTCCGCACACTTCACGGTTCCCAGGAGCGTAAAGCGACTCGCACTTCCTTCTCGCTTCTATTTACTCACTAACTCACCCGTACTACCACGTCAGATGTGGAGGATGTCTACGGTCTGATCCAACACAGAGGAAGGTGGAGACCCGAAGAGCTTAAGCAGGAACGACAGTACGGACGCAAGATGACCAATGATCCTAACACAGATTTCTCCCTTCCTTACGCAACCACTGTCAACGCTGCTCCCATTAATATAAAAACCATCCGAACAATCAATTGGTTAATCCCTTATCTAAATACATACAACAGCATCCTCTCCCACGAATCAGGCCTCCCCTCCCAGCGGGTCCCTCTCCCCCATCTGTTACATCTCCCACATCAGGCCTACCCTCCCAGCGGGTCCCTCTCCCCCATCTGTTACATCTCCCACATCAGGCCTACCCTCCCAGTGGGGGCCCCCACATCTGTTGCATCTCTTACAGACGGCCTCCCCTTCCAGCGGGGCCCCCACCTGTTACATCTCCCGCACACGGCCTCCTCCACCTCCCTCTCAGCGGGACCTCCATCTGTTGCATCTCCCCCCTCCCCCAACCCGCCTCCATTCACACTCCATAACTCGTACATTGTCCCCTCAATCATGCCAGTCATGCATGGAGCCCAGTGACCACTCCACGAGTGAACAGGCCGAGGACTCGGGTAGCCAGGCGGCTTGGCAGACTCTGACAGATCACTTCTTAACTCACCGTTGAAATCACCGTAACCAGCGGCACATTTGACACCACTGTCATCCCTTACACTCGCTCTACGCACAATACTAAACACACATAACTGTATTAATTTCTATGTGTGTGTGTGTGTGTGTGTGTGTGTGTGTGTGTGTGTGTGTGTGTGTGTGTGTGAAATGTATATACACGAATAAGAGGAGCTGGAGGAGGGGGAACGGAAATCCTCACCACCGGTATCGATACTTTCTAAAAGTAGGAAAAGAAGCCAAGCCAAGATTTTTCCACGAAAGCCCAATTTATATGTTCCTGCGTTACCTCGCTGAGGCTGGAAGATCTCTCTCTCTCTCTCTCTCTCTCTCTCTCTCTCTCTCTCTCTCTCTCTCTCTCTCTCTCTCTCTATATATATATATATATATATATATATATATATATATATTTCTTTTTCTTTCTTTCGTACTATTCGCCATTTCCCACGTCAGCGAGGTAGCGGTAAGAACAGAGGAATGGGCCTTTGAGGGAACATCCTCACCTGGCCCCCTTCTCTGTTCCTTCTTTTGGAAAATTGAAAAAAACGAGAGGGGAGGATTTCCAGCCACCCGCTCCCTCCCCTTTTAGTCGCCTTCTACGACACGCAGGGAATACGTGGGAAGTATTCTCTCTCCCCTATCCCCAGGGGCCAGAGAATATATATATATATATATATATATATATATATATATATATATATATATATATATATATATATATATATATATATATATGAAGGAATAGTGGTTCCAACAATGTTGTATGGTTGCGAGGCGTGGGCTATGGATAGAGTTGTGTGCAGGAGGATGGATGTGCTGGAAATGAGATGTTTGAGGACAATGTGTGGTGTGAGGTGGTTTGATCGAGTGAGTAACGTAAGGGTAAGAGAGATGTGTGGAAATAAAAAGAGCGTGGTTGAGAGAGCAGAAGAGGGTGTTTTGAAGTGGTTTGGGCACATGGAGAGGATGAGTGAGGAAAGATTGACCAAGAGGATATATGTGTCGGAGGTGGAGGGAGCAAGGAGAAGAGGGAGACCAAATTGGAGGTGGAAAGATGGAGTGAAAAAGATTTTGTGTGATCGGGGCCTGAACATGCAGGAGGGTGAAAGGAGGGCAAGGAATAGAGTGAATTGGAGCAATGTGGTATACCGGGGTTGACGTGCTGTCAGTGGATTGAATCAAGGCATGTGAAGCGTCTGGGGTAAACCATGGAAAGCTGTGTAGGTATGTATATTTGCGTGTGTGGACGTATGTATATACATGTGTATGGGGGGGGGGGTTGGGCCATTTCTTTCCTCTGTTTCCTTGCGCTACCTCGCAAACGCGGGAGACAGCGACAAAGTATAAAAAAAAAAAAAAAAAAAAAAAAAAAATATATATATATATATATATATATATATATATATATATATATATATATATATATATATATATATATATATATATATATATATATGCCTCCGTCATTTCTTGCACGATCAATCCGTCTCAAACCACACACACACACACACACACACACAAAGAGAAACAGACACATTTGTGTGTATTCAGTACCGCTGGCAGACTGATGGCAAGAGATCAGCAACGGCGTCCCCAGCAACGGCGTCCCGTGTGGCTCGGGTGATGGTAATTTCAACGGTGGCGTAAGTAGTGATCTACTAGACGCTCAAGGCAAAAGAAAAATATTCATTTACGAAATTGGCCACAGCTTTATCAGGAGGGTTAAGAGGATGCTATGCTGCCATTGAGACTATATTTCGGTACCCCCAGTTGGTCCTTTACGAAGTCACAGGCCACTGGCACATCACAGACACACCTAACTCAAATGCGGATGTCGACATCTGTCATGTCGCTCATTACTGAGGCATGGTTAAGAAAACGTGATGCGCGGGTGCTTGCTGAGGCTGGATGGAAGGAGCACATATCAGCTAACCTACAGTGGTAAAGATCCAGTTGTAGTGAAGGGGATCCGCTAACGAACCTGGACGAAACATGTGAGGAGGATGAGAAAGCTACAGAAGAACGAGACTGGTGCTTGGAAAGTAGTGCCAAGCCTGGTATGGGACGTGGGCCTGGCTAGTGTGACCGACTTAACAGACAACAGAGTCGTCGTTGTCCTCATCCATAACTAACCATATTGTATGATAATGAATAACTAATAATCTTCACGTTTTCATACGTTCTGTACTACATCAGAACACCTACGCCAGCAGAGCTTGTAGAAAGTAGCAGCCACACTTTTGCAAGTGGTGTCCGCGTGCAACTCAGCTCGACTATACATAGCTGTGAACACCACCACCTCAACTAGAAAGTAGGACACCGTCTGTGGGGCGACGACAGGAGCTCTCCTGTCTCCCAGCATTCCAACTAAAAACCACATATAAAAAAGTCTATTGTGAAGAATAATGGCTGAATCATTTACCATAGTTAGGTAGAAGATAACATATATAATGAATCAGTGTGAATATCAAGGAGGAATGAGCCAATACGACCAATCTGTTCAAATTACTTATCATCGTAGGGCGTGGCGACCAACACGACAACGTCAGCGTTACACTTTACGAGGGAATCACAGAAAATGGGGTGTGCGCCGGCTAGATGGATAACTGCGTCAGATATCTGGTCCCGTTCTCTTTGGTGCAATGATACCTTATGTAGAAAACGAATTCACTGAAAGAAAAGCAGTCCTCTTCAAAGGCTGCTGTTTCACCAGACGGCGATGGTTGGACAATGAAAAAGAAGGTACTTGAAGTCTTCGAGTGAAAGACTTGAAGGAAAACAGTCATTCGTCCCAAGATAAAACTACTTTCCTGCATAAAACCCATCCAACAGTTGTGGTTCAATGATGGTCAACCCTCGTAAAGTGGGTCAACCCTTTAAACAAGTATGGAACGTGATTAACTGAGTGGTCTTAATTTGTGGCTATGGCTGATTAAGGATCAGTGAGTCAACAACCTTTATGAACTTCCAAGTGTCAAAATATAAAACATCCACACGAGTCATCTTGAAACACAGCACCTCGTTTTCTATTACCTTGCTCACCGTGGAAGAAGAAATAGTACTCCTACCCCGCGCCCCAGATGTGTAAGTATTACTACTTCCCACACCACGCAGGCGCAAATACTACCACAACCTACGTCAGTAAGGGGAAGTACCACTAACCTGCGTCACTAAGACGTAAGTAGTACTATCCCTCACCACAGAGGGGTAAGTACGTCTTGCATTCGGCTTTGTGGAAAACCTGCGTTACGACATTCTTATATTTCTGACTCATCAAAGTTCCTGTACATGAGTTGGACTCCAGATCTACGGACACAATCACAGGAGGTAACCACTTGAACTCTTCTCATATCACAAAACAACACCACGAGAGGGACCAGAGCCGTCCATTCCTCATAACAATGCCCATCGTTAAAGATAACTGTAGCTTTATCAAGACACACAAGACCCTCCGCCGAAGCGGTCCTGCACTGCCCTCCATGTATCGCCAGAACTCTTGTGTACATGTATATCAATCCTTTGCAAAAGCTTTCCAAAAGACCAGGAGGCAAAGACCGGGTATCTTCACCCACTTACAACAGATGCACGAGGGAGGCAAGCCACGGCACCAGCATCGACCACCTCCACACGTAACCAAACCTCCCTTCTCTTCCCCGTCACTATGAAACAACTGGTAAGGTGGTAAGGGTGTGAAAACTAGCTCAAACGAAAGAAAGAAACTTCATCTCCAAGTCCTCTTCTCTCACCGGGAGCTGTCAAATCATGGGGTAAGTGCGCAAAAAGCTTGTGACAGACGCTGCGCGACGGGTAACGACGGGGAGGTTAGGTCAAGGTTGCGACGGCCCAGAGTCGAGGTAGCGCCCATCATCAGGAGTCATCGCTACAGGCTTCCTGAGAAGCACCAAGGGCTATGCTGTAGGAAACAACGTGAGCATCAGTGGGACGAGTATGGCTGGGGTCAAATCAGTGTGTGTGTGTGTGTGTGTGTGTGTGTGTGTGTGTGTGTGTGTGTGTGTGTGTGTGTGTGTGTACTGACGATGGTGCCCCGAGGAGGTGGCAGCACCAACTTCAGCATTCCCATCCTCACCAGGCAGACAATTATGCTAACAAAATACCAGTTACTTACTCCGGTACGAAGAGACCTCTCCAACACTACCAGATAGCACGCTACGTTCAACTCACAAGGCAAGGATCTTTAGCCTATCCTTAGTCAACTGCCAATCCCGATCCCCTTCTAACTATTCCCTTTACCTTTCCCCTCACTTTACAATCCCCCTCCCTTTTTACTCTCCCCTTCCCAATCCTGCTCCTTTTTCCCCAGACTTTTTCCTCGCCTCCACACCCTCCCTTCCGCCCTCCACACACCAGCAAGCCTCACAAGAACATACACTTGGTGAGAAAGTTTCCTTGTTCTTTACGCTTCCAACAGAGATTGTTCACGGTTAGTAAACTTGAACATTTGTGCCACCGACACACCAGTGTCATGCTCCCGATCTCTCCAGGCGCAGTAAAACACAAAGAAAATCATGGCAGCACACTTTTACTGAGACGTACACAAGTTAAGACGCACGGAGAGAGAGAGAGAGAGAGAGAGAGAGAGAGAGAGAGAGAGAGAGAGAGAGAGAGAGAGAGAGAGAGAGAGAGAGAGAGAGAGAGAGAGAGAGAGAGAGAGAGAGAGAGAGAGAGAGTATGGCGGACTCCCACCGGGTAATTGTCCCTGGAGGCCAAATGTTCCGTAGTCAAATTTCGCAGCTTAGTATTACCTGCCCTTATGACGGACCTGGCGGGTCTCCTGCAGGCGACCAATGCGGCCCTGCTCACGGATGTTGACCTCAGCTCTCATAGCCAGTGGCCCTAACTGTCGTGGTCAGTGACCCCACCTGTCTAGGACGGTAACCCTGGGTGTCACGACCAGTAAAGTCCCGCTTATCACAGCCAGCGACCTCGGTTATCATGGTTGATGGTGCCAGCCACCAGAAATCATCATGACTCGTGGCTCAAGACCCTCATGACCACAAGTGTTACGGCTGGTGACCCCTGGTGTCGTGACCAACGATCTCACCCACCACACCTTGTGGCATTATCACGGCTACTGGTCATACGAGTCATGAGTAATGACATCAATGACCCCAGCTATCTGCGTCTCTGACCTAAGCTGCCATTATGCGCTGACACAGACTCATGTAACGTTACTGTAGGTGTAAACATTATTCCTGCTCTCTCTCTCTCTCTCTCTCTCTCTCTCTCTCTCTCTCTCTCTCTCTCTCTCTCTCTCTCTCTCTCTCTCTCTCTCTCACACACACATACACACACACAAACACACACACACACACCATGCAACCTCTCAGGTCACTCTCACATACCTTCACCTTACGACCAGTATCAATGGTAACTTGGGCTTATATGCTAAGGCAGACTCCACAATTTCCCAATCTGCATCCTGGAGCCGCCGTATCAAGTGTGACTAACGTCTTCATTCACAGCTCGACGCACAAACACACAACACACCTCCACTGCATACGATCAGCAGTTCTTCAAACAGAAATCCTCACCTCAGGTACTTTGACCTAAACAATGCTTTTACTGTCGCTTAGCATATCAGTTTCCGTAAGAATTACATGGCATACTAAAGTAATGTGTTTTACCCATGCATGTTTCTAAAGATGTATTTGCAATATATAACCTTAAGTGTTGATCCTTTTTAACTTTCCTTCGAATTCGAACAATATTACGTAGATAATATAACGATTTCATATCGACACAGAGAAAGTGGACCAAATACTCCATCATCAAGCTTCGTCCACAGACCATGCAGCACAATCCTTATCTGCTCAATACCTCTGTAGATTACTAGCTCCACTCCCTTGCAAGATTCTACACCAAACATCACGTTTCCCACTACGATCCCCACAAATGATCATCATCACCACCGCCAAACACCTTAAACTCAATATCGCATTGTAATGCTCCTCCAATCACACTGATAACACTTCACGAGACCGACCGACCCTTTTGTCCACCTCCTCGTGTGACTCAACCAACACAACTTGTCATTTACATACAATAACCGTGGTAACTTGTGCTCTGTTCCACCATGGCTGGGGGTCCACACCGCTATCACCACCCACCCCCCGCCTCGCTCTCATCCCACAATATGACTCATCCATAAAAACATTAAACAATCATGGTGAAATTACACAGCCTTGACGCACTCCCACATTTATCTCAAAGCACTCACTCATACCACCACTTACTCTCACACATGCACTACATCCATCATAAGAGCTCTTAGGGGCATTTATATGTCTGCCATGTACACAGTACTTAGTTTGAAGTTCCAACTGTCCTCTCCTCTGAACTTTATCACTTGTCATTTCCCAATCCATGGACGAATCACGGTCCTTTTTTGCTCCCCATCTGTATCCAGTACTCGCCTGACTGCTAACCTCTGCTCCACACACCTTATTTTCCTAGGTCAACTTGACGATCAGGAATTCACTAACGTCTCCTGACGTGGTCAATCACAGTTCTATCATATACTTTTAGGACGATGATGATAACTTAGTTCTCAGTAATTCTTGAAAAAATAATCTTACTCCTTCTGGCCTCATACATCACAACAATCGCAGCCTTCGTCTGATCATCTGGCACACAACTACTCTCCCACAATGCCAAACACATTTCCCAGGCAAACACTGGCAACTTCAACATTTTCACACAAACACACAGACACGCTCACCTACGTCGTGTTGTGATTAGCGTTACTGACCATGAATCTGCACAAGCCCGCATGAGGTTAGAGTCCTGGGCACAGAAGTCGGTCCAAATACAACCCCTCAGGGCTGGTCGAGAAATAGGTACCCTTGGCTTAGGCAGGTGTGTGTGTGTGTGTGTGTGTGTGTGTGTGTGTGTGTGTGTGTGTGTGTGTGTGTGTGTGTGTGTGTGTGTACACAAAGGGGTAAAGACATGATATTTATACAAGGTTAAGAGAAGGGGCAACACGAGTGTAAAACTTTCTCCTCGTAACACACAAAAAGTAATCACACACACACACACACACACACACACACACACACCAAAGGCGCCTGCTGATGCTCATTACAGACCAGTACAGTTAACAGCTCAGTAAATACTCCACTTTTGTCTGCATTATTCAGCAACATTAGTACTCCTTATAATTGTTTCTTCGTAAGTGAGGCGCACATGACACGCTGAACTAAATGACGTCACCAGCACTGTGCGAATCCAGTCTGGCGGCGACCCCCCCACCTCCTGCTGGAGGGGTGGAGACTCCGGCAACGTGTCCCTGCCGCATGCGACGGCCCTGGAGAAGTGCCAACCGCGCGTCCCGTGCCAGATCAGGACGTAAGTGACCTGGACCGAGAATGTGGAATAACGTCACGTCAGGGGAACACAATACAGCAGCCATAGGGTCAGCTGGTGAGGCAAGAGTGTGTATTATGCTAATGTTTCCAAAGACAAACGATCAAGAGATGTTTCTCCTCGGGATCATCCCGATGAGAAAACTGCTCATGCATGTTGACGTCACCCATCCACCCTGACGAAACACTTGACCTGACTCAGACGCCTAACTTACCGGAAGCGGCCGGGGTTTCTTGCTCCAACGCTCCCTACTGCTAGTCAAGGAGACGTTATCAATCATAATTGCAAAATTCTGAGTGGTCTCGGTCTAAATGTGTCCGAGGAAATAACTCCCAACCGACATGGAAAGGCAGAGCAGACTGTGCAAGCTGACCCCTGGGAAAGGAAAGATCCCTTACAACAGTTTCATCAAAAATAAACTTCTGGAGCCTTCGACTTTCCACTCCCCCAACTAACCCAGATTTTACTTTTCACAGACACTTTTCTCTGGACGGTTTTAAGACAAGAGCTACACAAGCTCCTGCACAGTGTACTAGAGGAGTCGGTTGGAGCCGCTGCTTCAACCAGTCCAATGGATCAGTCACAACACACAGCAGGTTGAGGCCGGTACAGAGGCAGTTCCCAGCTCCTACCTCAAGGTGTCCTCTGCCCTACATGGAGGCCTGGAGGGGGGTGACAGGTGGGCGTCAGCTGGCTTGTCCCTGCCACCAGGAGGTCCCGAGAAGGTCGTCATCCAGCAGGGTGACCTGTTCGACAAATGGCAACAACACCTAGGTCACGGTGATACGAGGTCAAGACCTGGACACCCACAATACTTGCTGCTAACCTGTGGCACCTCCGGAGCACAGCTCACACCTGGCTACACCTTCCCGACGCATAACTTCACGTAAATAACTCATGGGTCATGACGAAACATAAACACAAGAAGATTTAGACTTGGGTAAAGGAGTCACACGCACTGGAATGGTGGTTCACGTCCTTATGTTATCTTGAAGCTTCCAGCAAGGTTCTAAACCTGATCCCGAAGAATGTGTTTGTTCAATTTATGGTGACTACCGGCAACACGAGGCAAGCAACAGCCGAGGTGGGATGTGTGCTGGTGATACTAGAGGTATTGGTGATGCAGGTGTAGTGGTGGGAAAAAGAGATGGTGGCCATGGTGGTGGAAGTGGTGGTGGTATAGGAAAAACTAGCAGTGGTGGAAGTGGAAATGGTGGTCGGGATGGTGGCGGTGCTAGAGATAGTGGCGGCGGTGGTGGTGGTGGTAGTGGAGGTGCAGTGGAGGAGCGGATCCGTCAGTTGAAAGTCGGGTGTAGGTCAAGAGAGGAGTTACCAACTGCGCAGTGTTCCCCACCTTGTGGGCCGCCAGTGACACCAGCCTGGGGTCATCCCCTGACCTTACCAAACCCAGATGGATCACAGGTCATGTTAGGCTGGCACCTGACCTTGAACTAACACCTTCCAAGGTCATCCTCATCATCCTCCTCCTCCGGGCTGCCACACTGCTGCGCACATCACGACCTCTCGACCCTCTCCCACACACCCAGCACGACCTCCCTCCGTCTCCTGATAATGGTTCTCAAACAGAGAAGAAAAAAAAATTATCATTTCCATACGGATGAGACTCGCTTGAAGCAAGGTATCTCAAGGTCCCACGAATACTGAGAATCCCGAGGAGTTCTGTGTTCCTAGAGAGAACCACCTGTAGGTCGGCGCTCCAGGGGTCGGTCCCACAAGACCTCCAACATTCCTTCATAATCTACATAGGGTCCCTCGGCCTAGTCTTCACGGTGATGACGAAATAGCTGTGAAATCTTACAGTTTACAAACTATGAAGGTTAACAACCGTTCGTCATACAGGAGCCAATACATAACGATCACGAATCCAGAATCACCCGGATTCAAATTGCTAATAACACGGAAAAAGTAAATAGATGTATCTAAAACAGATAATTTATTTCGGGAATAAAAATCATCCCAGGTCTTTAGAATATTCATAATTACCCGAAAAAGTGGGTTTTTCAGATGATGAGAGTAATCATGGTAATGAGGGAGGTACGTGTTCCACCAAGATCATGTCTGAGGCTAAAATCTGGTCTGAATCTTCAGACGTCAACCTTTCTCTAGCTGGTAACTTTCCAGTTAGCTGTAGCTAATAACTTTCCATTCAGCTGATAGCTTTCCAGTTAGCAGTAGATGGTAGCTTTCCAGTTACCTCTAGATGGTTGCTTTCCAGTTAACAACTGCCGGTAGCTTTCCAGTTTGCTGCAGTTGTTAGCTTTCCAGTTAGCTCTAGATGAGTAACTTTCCATTAACTTTTAGTTGTAAGATTTCCGGCTAGCTTTAGCTGGTAGCTTTCCAGTTAGCTTCCCGGTGCCTGAGGACGCTCCCTCGCCTGGCAACATTCATGACAACGCAAGACACACGTACATTTGGTGGGGGGTGGGCGGGCCAGGACGTAAGGGCGTAAGCCTCAGTAAGACTGCCTGCGGGGCCCTGTCTTGGATTCCGCCCGAGTCACTCAGCTGTGGCCACTGCCTGGAGGAATTCAACAACAAATAATCTTCTATGATACAAGAGCAGACAAAAGTACGAATCAGTGGATGAAAGTCAATTACTGGTCCAAGTATAAAGGGATTTCTCTGAGAACATGGGCCATACCCAGCCGTAACACCTGAAATTTCATCTTCACACACACACACACACACACACACACACACACACACACACACACACACACACACACACACACACACCTGGAAATCCACTCTCCACCACTGATGCAGAGCAATAAACAACCATTTTATGGTCTCCAGCACAAGTTACATAATCTCTGACTTAACACAGCCTCTGCCATCTGGGAGGACAACCACTTACACAAGCAGACACATCCCTGAGGAGAAGGGGGTGTAGGTGGGAGGAAACAACTCACGACATAAACTGGAAATGAAGACAAGACGAATCAAGCCACATTACCATGACGTACATTCAGAGTATGTCAACAGAACGAGTTGCAGAGCTGAGATGATACATGCAGACCCTGACTCACCGCCCCAGACCCAAGTCCCCTGACTGATGGCCCCTCCCCCCCAAGACCAAACCCCCTGACTCAGGCTCCCTGATCCAAACCCCCTGACACAGCCCACTAACACAGGACCCCACACCCAGGTCCCCTGACTCAATCCCCGACACACGGCCTCCTAACCCAAGTTCCTTAACCCAAGCGGGAGAGGGATGGCCTTCCGGTAACTTTACTCAGTGACTTGGTGAAACACATCAGCGCAAAATAAAGCTGCTGCTCGCGAAAAACTGGTCTGGCTGGGTGTGCAAGACTCCGGTAAACCACTGGACCGATGTCACTCCCTCCCACGGGCCAAAGTCACTCACATGGCCGGTGTTACACGCTCCTAGGGCTGGTGTCCCTCGCTTTCAGGGCCAGTGGCACTCCCATAGCAGGTGTGATCCCTCTCTCAGATCCTCCGTGGTAAATACACCGCCACCGGAAATTGCCTACCCACCGGGCCCGTCCTCCCACAGTCACTATATTACCTGCACCTCTGACACGTCCATGACTACGCCCATCTACAGACACCCACACCTGCAAGCCACTAAAGACTCTCACTACACCTTACCCCGGTCACTGTCACTCCCTCCATTATACCCGCACTATACCATCCTCAACACCACACTCACCCTCAGGCACCTATATTACTAAATCATCCACAACCCGCTACCAGTCTAACCCATACTCCAGTCCATCACCAACCTGGGCACTTACTCCAGTCCATCACCAACCCGGGCACTGAGGTCCACTCACCATATCAGCTACTCATGCCCAGTCACCAACCCGGCCACTCATGCCCAGTCACCATAACCACTCTGTTCTTTTAGCAAGTCAGTCAACAAATAATTGAAGACATCATGACCACAATCACTGCAACTCTTACCAGCAGGACCAGTTTTTGTTACGAGATCTAAGATGATTAAAGACACTGACATGGTAGCTTTAAAATGACTTCCACATACAACAGCAACAACAACAAACAACAACAACAACAACAACAACAACAACAACTACAACACATGCCAGTATTATCATCTGATATTAACATGGCAGCAGCCAAACAAACCCATGAAAGACAAAAGAATGACAATAAAGGAATGCACATGGCAGTCGACGCCAGTAGTGTTTCTTGCACGAGAGACGCGAACCACAAGAACCAGGAACGGCTTTTACAGTCGCATAACCTCTCCAGCAGGTCAAGCGACACACACACACACACACACACACACACACACAAACGATAAAACTTCGCCGGATGCTACTAACAGAGGAGTCAACTCTCCATTGCAACATTAAGAACACAGACAAAAAGAATCTACAGAAGCAAGTATGCCACATGGAAGGAAGGAGGCGTCGGCATCACAAGTTGTGCAGGCTATCACCAAATGAGCTTGTGAACAACTTCCTCAACATGAGAGACACTGGCAAGCCAAGGCCGTCTGAGAGTACCACCACCACTGCCTGACGACTGCAACCAACGGGGACAGAAGAGACAACAGGTTTCGCTATGCAACCTTGTGATTCTACCCATCACCTAGTAAGAACCACAGACTCCTGGACAGCAATAAACACAGAACTCAGACAGACAAAGAACCCAGACAACAAGGAACAATGCATGAAGCAGCAGACTAAGGTTTCAGACACCGACAGATCATTCGATAATTTCCAGCCACGACACAACCAATGCTTGCCAACACACCTTCTATATAAGGCTACACTGTCGTAAACCTGCCACATCACTATTAACAGGACTACGTACACTCAGAACACGAGGGACTACGTAGACCCAAAACTCAAGGAACTACGTAGCCTTAGAACTCGCAAGACTGCATGTCTCCAGAACCTGAAGGAGCAGGCAAGACCAGAACAACTAGAAGGACCACGTGCGCCCAGACCCTCGCCTTCCAGAAGAGGCCGGGAGGAAGGGAGCTCCATTATCACCCTATTAGGCTACCAACTCCAGGGGTCACGACTCAGAAACTCCAAATTAACGTCCCGATAATCATCACGGAAGACCCGATCGCATAAGTGAGGAGGAGCCATTGGGAAGAACAGCCAATCCATGATGCAGGACGACACACCCGACACCAGTCGTGTCTAAGCCCTTTTTTTCTTCTTCTCTGAAAAAGTTGGACCATCTCCAGTCAGTGTCTGGGAAATGAAACAGAGGTCATGAGTACCTAAAGCCGGCCATTTCATAATGACTCACACTGCTCTGACCTCTGTATGGACAGTGATTAAAGTCATTTCTCCCTTCAGGAAGGGACACCACAATATAAAGATGAAAAATAAGATTATGTCTCACGGGACCTCTCTTGCATTCCCTGGGAACTCCCCCAAGCATCCACGGTACGAGAACACTGAGGACCAGCTGCCACCCAAGACGACCTACAGTACCGCCCTGAGCGACATGCTTCCACCATATCCCATTAAAAGTCATCATTACAAATAAAGGTTAAATGACAGTAGTTTCTTTTTATCCCAGACTCAAGAGCTTATAGCAGGTGTAATGACCGTAGCAGACAGGACGGGCCATCCCTACAGTAAGTGGGTTAAGACACAAAATGCTCCGGGCATGAGGGCAATAAGGGCCGGGCTGTGACCTCCCAAAGTGGTCAGAAAAGTTCAGGGGAAGATCAGAGAGGACAGGCAACTTGGGGTGTGGAGACCTAAGGTATGAGCAGCTGAGAGTGAGCGGTGGAGAATGTGAAAATAGAGAGCTGGTAAATGAAAAGACTTGGCGCGGCGGCAAGCCAGTCATGGAGGAACTGTCTGGTCCAGGGGCGGCAAGCCAGTGACTGGAGGAATTGCCTGGTCAAGGAATGGCGAGTGGAGAACTGAGGAAGTGATTGGAACCTGATTGGGGTTCAGAGTGTAGGAAGTCCATAAGACAGACGTGAGACGTAGACTATAAAGGAATGCAGGAGCATGGAACGTATCAAAGTAGAATATAATCGATTAGAACATATCAGACTGGAATGTAATCGACTGGAACATATCAAAATGGAATAACTCGACTGGAACATCCCAGACTGGATTATTCTCCACTGGAACATACTGAAATGTAAATTACTGGACTGGAATATGCTAAGACGGATAAAAGACTGAAGGACATCTGACCAGAAAATATAGGACTGGAACTTACTAAACTGAAACATACTGCATTGGAACTTATTACAGTGGAACACAATAGGCTGAAATGAAAATAAAAAAAAAGTTCAAACCCAGGATCGAAGGGCAAAAGACTGGGAGAAACGAGACCTGAAAGTCAAAACGACTGGAAATCATATAAGACACTGGAAAGCCCAGAGCTTAGGAGCTGGAAAGTGGCAGAGCAAGTCTGGGTGGGAGACATATCTGGTGCATTTAAGAATGGCAGAAAGAATTTGTGAATATTAAAACTGCCGGGGGCTACGTCGGGGAAGGAGTGAGAAGAGTGAGTGTAGGAGGGCTCGAGTGGTGGGCAGGCAAGTGAGAGTGTGTAGAGGTGGGCAGGAGTAGTGAGCAGGTGAATGAGTGTGTGAAGGTGGGGAGCTGGGAAGGAGTGGCGGGCAAGTGAGTGAGTGTGTGAAGGTGGGTAGGTTACTGAGTATGTGTGGTGGGCAAGCAGGGGGCGTGGAGGGAGAGGGAAGGAGGAGTCACACGCACGTAATGGTAGACAACCAAGGGGGCAGACGGCTGACCAGTGGTGGGTGGTGATAGCAGACGGCCAGCCAGCCAGCCAGCCAATGGTGGTAAGGTACGGTCACTGCCCTAACCCTCACCCCCCATCGGCGCGTGGGGCCGACCGTACCATGAGCGTTGCCGCAGTTTTACTGCCTCTCAGCACACATTCTTACGGTACACGAACAATCAGAAGTAATCACGAATACCCGGAACACCAGGGAACAGCTACATGGAGGCACGGATGCCTGGAACACAAAGTAAGAGACAGAAGGAACATCAAGGAACAAGATTATGAAGACCTAGATACCAGAACAAAATGAGCTGCAGAAGTGAAGTCAGGAGCTATAAAAAGTGTGGCAGCTACCGAGAAACACACACACACACACACACACACACACACACATCCTCGGAATGTAAATCAAAACTTCAAGCCAGAAGCTCATTAATACAGTCAAGGACACCCCAGCGAATGCGTAACGAGAACATACCACAAAAGAGACCTTGCCGGACCATCAGTCGCTGGTTCAGCACTAGTGACGGGGTCCTGAGACCAGCCACCACTCCGTCTCGGGCACTACAGATGACAAATGTCTGCTATTTGTCACTGATGGCTACACGAGTGTGGTCAATCCATGTACGGGTAAGGAGTACACAGTAAGGAAGGGAGTAAGAATGGGAGGCCATCACCGTCAGATAAGGAGAACGGAAAGAAAAATCACCCCACAGGGACAATGAGATCTTGGAAGCCACGTTGTATCATTATGTTATGGTCACACACACACACACACACACACACACACACACACACACACACACACACACACACCTCCGTGATGTAACAGTCAGCGTTACCGACCGCCATGCATGCACGGGCCGCATGGGATCAAATCAGCTAAGGTTCGAATCCTGGTCGTGGCAGCCGGCGCGCAGTCCACCCAACTGTTCATCCTCCCTCTAGGGCTGCCATAAGCTAGGGCGCATGTGTGTGTGTGTGTGTGTGTGTGTGTGTGTGTGTGTGTGTGTGTATGACGATATTTAAAGAAGTAAAAACGGCGTTTCATATATATATATATATATATATATATATATATATATATATATATATATATATATATATATATATACATATATATATATATATATATATATATATATATATATATATATATATATATATATATATATATATATATATATATACATATATCGGAGAAGAATGTGACGAGTGCATACGGCTTCACCAGAGGGAGAGGAGGTGGACGTAAGGAAAGACGTCAGTAAGGAGGCGGGGGAGGACCGAAGGGAAAACGTCATCAGAGAGCAGTGAGGGAGGATCTGCAGCAGAGGCTGGACTACGGGAGGAGAGCAGCACAGGGGGTGTGAGGGAGGGAACAGCTGGATTTTACACCAGCTCTGTAAGGAAATGTCGAGACAGTAGCCACAAAAAATAATCCTATAAAAAAAACAATGTATTCACCAGGAGATATAAAAGTAAGAGGGAACCAAAGCCAGCCCTAGGTACACCCAGCCAGCCAGGGAACACCAGTGGCTGGAGACTGGAGAATATCAGAAGTACTGCCATGTGACTGATTCGTCGAGAAGAAAAACCTGATCAGACAAGGGTGGCGCAACCGGCCCGCCGGTGGCATGCAGGAGGGAGCGAAACATGAAGAGGAGGTGGCGAGTCTGCAGTGGGGCAGGGAAGTACGGTATACGCAGGTACATGGAGTGTATTACTGGACTGGGCACACAGTACATCAGCAGTGGATGGGGGCACGAGATGGAAGAGGAGAACTACAAGTGAGGGAGGCGTCTGTGTGGGGATTTCAATGTACGCACAGCGAGGGAAGTCGTAGGTAAGGAAGGGGAAGCGTTATGTTATGGATGAGGTTGTGAGGGAGACTGTATGGGGATGGGGTAATATACATGTGGGAGGAAGAAAGAAAGATGGATGTGTGCAAAACGACGAGGGTCTTCTGGTGGCAGCAGGAGGATGTATGAGTGTGATCAAAATGTTGTATGGAGGTGAGAAGAGAAATCGCTGTCAAATGTTGTGGGCCTTTATATGGGCGAGGAGTAACTTTCCTTAAGGAGGTCCCTAAACAGAACTCGGGAACTGTTCCAGGAAGCTCCATCTGGAAGCAGACGACAGTAACGGGCCTCAGAAAGCTCCGTCTACCTCCGTGGATAAGAGTTACGACACCAGAAGCTACAACACCAGAGAACAGGTTCCTACGAGACAACCTCCTCTAGGGTACAGTGACGTAACTTTCACTGCAGGCAGGCACTGAACACGAGCAGTGTCCCCTGGTAACATGACCTCACTTCAGACTACCTTAAAACACTCACACACGTCCATATACTTTCTCTCTTAACATACTCACTCTACCACACTCACTCTGAAATATGCACACCACCACGTCCACTCCTGCATGCGACTTCCCCAATAAAAACACTTGGTCACACTCATCCTGCCTCTCATTCCACCACACTCACTCCAATGAACCTGCTCAGCTACATTCACCTCCTCCAGACATCATGCTGAACTCACCTCCTGATTCTTCTACTACACTCCTCCAGTAAAGGCTCCCTCATCAAACACACACACACACGCGCGCGCGCACACACACACACACACACACACACACACACACACACACACACACACACACACACACACACACACCTCTGTCAAGACAGAGAAAAATCAAGAGATTTCCTCTACGATGCAGACAGAATGAGTGAACACGATGGAGCGTCGCCAACTGACGCCCTCGGTAAAGGTGGTGAAGACTTTGTGACTCAAGTTCTAACCAGAATGAACGAAGAGCGACAACCTCAGCAGCAGGGTGTTCTAACCTCTATACGCCAGACAAACAACCCACTTCTGCCACACCCAGACCCTATCAAAGGAGTTGTATCAGAGAATTCCTCTCAATAATACTTGGACACAACATACTGAGAATAACTGGGCAGAACAACGGTACTTAAGATGATGAGAGAGAATGTGTTGTGAGGAATGTTCGTAACATCTGCAACACTATTTAGCAGAAGCTTGGAGTACAGGGGCGACGGGCGCCGCGTGCGGTCAGTTTTAAGAGAGCGCAGGAAATCCTGTTGGACAAATGACATACAAAGACTTACAAAGTACATCACTCATAACGCCATAACAATTTACTCTCTTCATCTAACGTTATATATCTGGGTTGCCTGTTCTGTATGCGTATGTACGTGCGTGTCCGTCCAGACAAATAAACTGCCACTGCGTAAGTTTATCATCATCAGCCTCAGGTTGGATGACCAGCCTATGATTGGCTTACCAAACTGATAACCGGTAAAAAGCAGAATAGATAATATAAGCTCATTTGTTTCCTGACGACTAAAGATGTAATATCCAAGAATCATTATGCTGATCTGTTGACTGGCTGATTAGCTGAGGTGCGAGCGAGGAGAACGCTTCACAGCCCTGCCCAGACAGCCAAGACGCATAAATACTTGGTACCTGCATCAGGTCCTCTGTCTTCGAAGCAGAACAGTTGCCAGTGAGTTACATGACAAACTGGGTGACGAGAGGCATGAAACACCCCGACCTGACCACCATCCCCACACACTACTGTGACCCGCCGGAGGGAACACCCATCCACCTACGACAGCGCCTCAGGTCTTCTCCAACCTGGAATTAAAATCGTGATTTCCACATGCAATTAAACACGTGTAATAACTTCCTAGTTGCACGAGAACACCTGTGACCCACAGACGATCTGAGACAGCGCCGGAGGGGAGGAACGTGATGTCCGCACCACCATACCCCCAGGAGACGCGGGTGAAGGCAGGGCAAGCAGGCTTATTTGTCTCCCCAGGTGGGGTGGGTACGTGAGACAGGATGACGTCCACTCAGTAAGCTGGGGAGGGAGGGGCAGCTACTCAGTAAGCTGGGAAAAAAACAGCTTTAGCTGTTTCCCGAAGAAATAACTCGAGCCCCGTCATCACGTCACAAGCCAACCGGATTCGCAAGGCGTAATTTTCTTGCCAAGTGGGTCCGGTGTGACCTGGGAGTCCCACCGAGAATTCCCATGAAATCATAACAATTGCCAGACCTTCTTCAGGTTGACAGTACAGACGGAAGCAACTCCTGTGCGAGGCAAGGTACTGCTTGAACTAATGCATCGCTTAAAATAAAGGAAAGGACTTGTTCACCATCACGTCACCTCACGTCACAACTCTCTGGGGACATCCCGTTTACCATCACGTCACAACCTGATCCCTAGAAACACCTCGTCAGTCATCCCTGCAGCGGCCAATGACCAACGCTCCTTACAAACCCAGAACGACCATGATCTACGTCTCTTTATGACAAACCTACACATAACAACATACCAAAGATGGCACAGGTGGATATCTCCAATGGTAAGGTAATGTCATCATTTACCGAGTAAAGACTTTGGCCACGTGAGGTCAACCTTCTGCAGACTGTGGCCACGCGTGGCCACGCGAGGTCAACCTTCTGCAGACTGGCCACGTGAGGTCAACCTTCTGCAGACTGTGGCCACGTGAGGTCAACCTTCTGCAGACTGTGGCCACACACACACACACACACACACACACACACACACACACACACACACACACACACACACACACACACACAAAATCATATCTGCAAACAAGTAAAGATACATATAAACAGGCAAATCACAAACACAAAATTTCAGATCACACAAAACAAAAATTGCAAACACACACATGCAAACCCAGACATAGACACACAATCACACACACAAATAAACACATGGACACTATAATCCAGTGATCACTCCTGCTGTTACTTCTGCCCTTTACAATCAGGCGCCTGGAACAGTAATTGCTGGAGCAGTACAACGACCCCTTGTGGGACCCATGACGATGCAACAATACACCTGGTGAGAGATGCCGGGGTGAGTGTCTCTCAGAAATGTAAATAACCAGAGGGAGATGAGGGAAGTGCGTGCCTGCCCTCACCTTCTCCGTCCAGGGACCAGTCACGGTCGGCAGCACCTCTGGACGCACCTGGAACCTTACCACCTGGGGGTCACCAGCACCTCCGGGGCCACAGGCGGGCGCCAGGAGCTATCACCAGAGCGTCTGCCCAGTCATGCTAGTGGGCCGAGACCTGGCACTGCCGGCGGATCAAAGTATCACCCAACACCTGATATGACAGAAAAATTAAAACCAGTTCCAGCGGCAGATGGAGAGGTGTGGCGGTGTGTGTGTGTGTGTGTGTGTGTGTGTGTGTGTGTGTGTGTGTGTGTGTGTGTGTGTGTGTGTGTGTGTGTTGTGGGCAGACGCCGACACCAGGAAGTCTTCCTTGTGATTTACGTAAGAGCTGCAGCTGTTAGAGTTCAACACTCACAGATTAAGCTACTGGTGCAATGCAACACAAAAAAAAAAGCACGACCCACGAACCAACGATGACGATAATGACCATTGCAGGAGACAGACCCTGCCACACACACACACACACACACACACAGAACTTAATGGATACTCCTCCTCTTCATCATGCACGGTGAAGACAGCACACCGAGGCCTACAGGGGAAATATTCCTCCTTCTCCTCTGAGGCATCAGGAAGCGGAACCAGTCTACCACACTGGTGGCGGCGCTGGGGTCAAGTCCTGTCATTATATATACTTAACGGGGTAACCTTTCGCCAGCCACGGCAAGCTACTCCCAGGCTGGACCTCCAGCATACCGCCCTCCGTCCTGGAACATCTAAACGGGCTTTAGAGAACGGGAAGAGCAGTCCTCACACTCTTGAAATAAAGCCATCGCCGATAAAGGTTCGTTCAAACTTGTAAAACCGCTACAAGGAGACGTTAACTTTCACTTACAGGCAATCTATCACATATCGCAAAACATCAGTACCGTCAGGTATACCAAACATCAGTAACGTCAGGTATACCAAACATCAGTAACGTCAGGTATACCAAACATCAGTAACGTCAGGTATACCAAACATCAGTAACGTCAGGTATACCAAACATCAGTAACGTCAGGTATACCAAACATCAGTAACGTCAGGTATACCAAACATCAGTAACGTCAGGTATACCAAACATCAGTACCGTGTAGGGGATACACCCATTCCTTCCGTCTAGGGTCTGGCCTTTGAACTATCCCGCCATCATAACCAAGGGCAGCACCCTAGAGCCTAAGGGTCGTTCCGTTGTGCCCAAGGATCGTACCGTCGTGTTCAAGGGATCCAGAGCGCCGCGACCCAATACGCAAGTTGTACAATAAGCCGTCCCGACCGTGCTCCCGCCCTGACACCTGGGGTACGCCAACAACGGTCGAGATGGCGTCAATAACTCATAAATATTCAGATTAGAAGAGGCCTATGGTCTACCCCACCCTACCCTACCCCTCTACAACCTTCTCACTTTCGGATACAACAAAGATTTATGTTGTCACATGTACCCTACACAAGTACGACCACAAATTTTCGTCGATACTTTCATATGTAGGATTTATAAGAACAAATACAGACAGACAATGAACATACAAACAACATCAACCCCGCGTCGATCAGTTCTGCTTTGCTACATTTCCCGCACGTCGCGTCGGGATGGTGACGAGACAAAAATAAAAGATGCCAGTGTTATTTTCTTACAGTTGGGGTGTGAGCGACGAGGAGGACTCGAGGCACAGGAAAGGTTGGCTGGTTGGTTGGTTGGTAGTGAAGACGAGAGTCAACGTCCGCAAGGTGAGGGTCGCTTCGGGGTCCGCTGGTGGCTGGCTGGCTGGTCCACCACGCTCAGGAATGTTCCCCGTCCGCCCCGACGGTGGCTCGTGAGGAACCTCCCAACCACACACACACACACACACACACACACACACACATCTCCCACCCACAACCACCCACCACCCCCATCCCTGGGGCTCAGGCCACACCCAGTCTGATAACAGGTCTGGTATCTGCTCTCCAGAGATTATATCACAACGTTCCTTATGTTACCAGCACCGTGCCTCCTGAGGTCGACGTCATTATACACCAGAACACTAATATCAGACCTGAGGTCAGCACTACCACGCCTCAGATCATCACTACCATCTCCTAAGATCACCACAGCCGCACGTGAGATCCCAAATACCTTTATTAAGATAACCAGTACCGTTCCTCGTCTCACCACACGCATCTACCAGTAACTAAACACAAAGGTCCGGCCTGCACCTAGCGTGGCACTAAGCCACCAGCCGGAGGCACTGAGAAGACTGTACTCTCGTTGAACACAAGACAAACTGCTCATTCGATTCTCCACACTTGCTGGACGACCCGCCCACGCCTTGCCGCCTCCTCCGACAGCCGCTGTCTGTACTACCACGTCCAGCCTCAGTACCGCAGGCAAGCTAAAACACCAGACCGGGCCAGGGTACCGCAAGCACAGGACCAGTCTGGCCCGCCTGCAAGATCCCCATGAACCTTCGGCCGAAGGTACCCCGAGGGTCGCTGCTCCTTTAAGCCACACACGGCCCCACAGCAACCCCGTCAACACACACGCACAGCCCCACAGTAACCCTGTCAACACACACTCACGGCCGGCTACAGTCATTACCGATTATTGTTGATTCATCTACTGTTCTTCACACCTCCAGACAATACTCTACCCGAGTCTTAAACCAACTCTGCAGAAGGAGGAATGCAGAACATTCACTCCCATATTTCAACATTACCAGCACCCCCAACTCCTCGAGCCTAATTAGATACATCCCTGAGGGTACGGATCCCTCGTCCATTATGCCTGTTAGCTAACCATCTGGGACGCACCCTAATGACCCTTACACGAAGATCCTCTAACCCTTCCCTGGTCATTAATCGTCAGGTAATGACTACAAGAGAAAACTAATTAGAAACAATCAGATTCTCCGAGCGAGCTACATCACCAGATGGAGGAAGTGTAAATTAATGGACAGTCAAAAGGCACTAATGATATGCATACCTCGGCCTTAGTGAAGCTGAAGACGGTATGGTAATTACCTTCAAATACGCTCCTATCTTCTCATGAACCTTAAGCATAAAGAACTTCTTTTCTTAAGACTTTTAAAACCGTAATTATTATGTGTCTTCAGAAATGAAACATCCCAACTGCGGCTACGTCAGTGTCCGACGATCCTTCATCATTGGACGGTCAAAAAATCCCAGACAAAGGCGTAAGGAGTCATAACCTCAGCAGGGTGGCACCCCACGCAGTGACGCACACGGGGGTCCGTCAATGAAGGGTTGTGAGGATTACGGGAGGGGGAGGTGGGGACAGACGTGACTCCCTCCGTCCAGCTATTCACTTCGGCTGCCAACCCCGACCTGTGGATTTGTCCAGCCCGGAGCTCCTGTTGTTGCCGCGGTCAGGAGGTACGCCCTGAATGCAGGTGCAATGAAACCCATTACGCTAGACTCCGCTAAGCCTCCATTATTTCCCTTCAACGAAGGAGACTGAGGGAGTAATGGAACCTGTCAGTGTTGAGGTCCATCAGAGTCGGCTATTGTGAAGGAAATTTGTTCACCACACTTCATCAAGCTGCTCTGATAACACAGCAACATCACCACACTTCATTAACACAGCAGTACCAACACGTTCATCGAATTGCTTTGATAGCACTGGAACGAAGGTATCTGCAAATAACCTTGAGCGGAGTACCTAACGCCAAGGCAATTTCTGTAACTATTAATTCTTTCAGCACGACGTACGACCCTAGAGCACAAGACGACCCTTCAGCACGACTGTAAGATCCTTGGATACAACAGTCTCAAAGATCACGCCATAAAATCCAAGGGGTCGTTCCGTTGTGCTCAGAATAGGACTAAGGTACTGTTGTGGCCTTATGTGATGTTCATAGAGAACTGTTGTGGTCATTTGTGGTATTACAGGAGGGGACGACAGTACTGGTGTGTTGACAGGAAGGATTACATCACCGTTGTGGCCACCTGTGGTCTGAGAACTGTGATTACAAGTCCCATCAAGGAAGGACCCCCTCCTTACTGTACGCCGTAATGCTACAACTGCTACACCACTACATCAACCCCAGCAATACACCAGCCACCCCGCTGCAACAGCCTTCCTTTCACAGCCACTGAACCCTAGTTAGGGCGAAACATAAGACGACTTTGCAAGAGGACTTCGTGGCTGACTCCTTGCACTGCCCCGAGCGTCCACCAGACGATGCACCGGTCACTCACTGGCCACACAAACCCTACAATCAATCGTAGAAACTTTGCCAAAATGTGCTATCAAAAAGAGACATTTATCATATATGATAAGCCCATATGAAGATACCCAGTCAAGCAGGCAGGTAGCGTCTCCCCACACCACCAGTGGGCGGGTGGGCGGGCAAGCAGTGCCTACATCTGAACAGTGACTCACTACAATACCTAAAGCAACCTTGGCCATCGACCAACACAGCAGCCTACGTAGGACATGACCCTACACCCACGAGTAAGAGGGTACAATGAACAGCAGCAGCATAATGAACACCCACGCTACAGCAATGAACACGGTTCAACGACAAAATGAACACCCACGCTACAGCAATGAACACGGTTCAACGACAAAATGAACACCCACGCTACAGCAATGAACACGGTTCAACGACAAAATGAACATCCACGCTAAGACACAGTAAACAACTACGACGCAGAAAACTACTCCAAGCTAAAAGATACGGTGAGGCTGAATGTTCAGGTGTAAGTAATGCATTATTAGCAGTCCTCCCGTGTACACGAACTCGGCACGCGGCATAAATACAGACTGGCGTACGTCACAGACATACACAGTGACACCTGAGCACACAAAGGAACACATATCAATCTAGATGTTCAAGTTACAGGAGTCAGTCCCTAAAATCCGCCTTTACAACTTCTTTTTTTCCTTTTAGGAATTTTCAGAGAGCCAGCTTGGCACAGTATGGATAATCTTACAGATGTACGCATCTCATGTAGGAACTATAATCCAGTCAACGTAAGATACGAATGAACAAACATAATTACGTATACACCAACATTAAGGATTCCAAACACCGAATAACACGGAGCAACAAAGGACGTAGACTTGACTACATCAGCTAAATCATCAATAATCCGTAGTTCACGAGCCAACCAATGAACCTGGGTCCTGCAGATAATCTCCTGAGCTCTCTACATGACACGACCTGCCCAGCCATCCAGATAGGAATGAGCGAAGAAAACGACGAGACTGAGGGCACCAGCGACCCTGGCGGATATTTCGTATATTACCCTCTGGTCACCAGGATGCATCACCACTTACCCTGGCACTTATGATCACATTCCCCAGCGCAGCCGAACCTGAAGATACCTCGTTATCCTTTTCTGACGCCCACGACCGTCGTGCCACTCACCTCTCGGCCTTTGCCTCACAGTAAGCCCAACCTCTGTCTGTCCTCCTACCACCTGGGACTCAGCATCTTGGCTTCTGTCTTTCTCTGAGTTGTTTCTCTCTCCTCAACACTCAACATCTCCCCTTCTATTTCCCTGTAACACTGAGTTATGTCCCATTTAATACACTACTATCAACTTGTTCTTTTCACCTCCATTTTTCTCTTACATTACACTGTCGTTATTCCAAGTCTACTGTGTTTCTTCCAGTCACAACTACCACACAACCACAGAGCAACGTCGAATCCCTCCAAGCGTGATATGCTTCCTCCCTCCTACCATACCCAGCAGGATAAGATAGACTGAACGATGACGAAGAAATACATCAAAGACCAGAAGATTAGAAACGGGCGAAGATGAATGACATCAGAAGGATACATGAAAGGGAATTCAGAGGTTCAACAACGGCAAAAAACCCAAGCGACTCGTAAGATGGTTGTCAAAAGAACTCATCTAAAAAGTAGAGAATATGTAATAAAAATGATAATAATATATAATAAAAATGATGATAATGATAATAATGATAAGTTACAGAGTAAATATAGTCAGATGTACCCTACTATAAATGTATATCCCACCATTCACAGACAGAAAGTCGCTGTGTGACTGTGACCTGTATTGTCAAGGGCCGCGAGTTATCTCAGGGAGCCAGTGGACCGCCGCCGCTGCGGGTGACTGCCTCGGGGAAGATCTGGATCCAGCCTGACAACCAAAGGGTTAAAAGACGACAAATCCCCTGTCAGGGCTGGAGATGGTGAGATAGCCAGGCTCGGTCAGTGTGTGTAGAGGAACGACACGTCGCTCCCTCGATGTTCACGTTGATGACACTAGAAGAAAGTCGTCCTTCTTCAACCCTAACTTACCTGAAGCGCCTCTTTAGCTTGTAATGTTCTAGCGAATATTATGTACCCTGAATGGCTTCACCTGACAACCAAAGACATAGTACATCACAACGGTCATGGAGTCTAATGGGTTACTGGTGATCCAGCTGACGATGGAAGAAGCATCATCGGTAACACTTACCACCTCCCGGTAACCCTGGGCTGCCCATGCTATGGGTGAAGACCGGGTCCCTCCCCCAACACAGCACAGCACACACACGCACATGGCTGGTGGGCAACACGTAGTACACTCACCTGCGGAAGAGAAAATACAACGTCAAAAACAAAGAAATCACACCAACAACTACTAGTGGGAATGAGGAACATCACAAGTGGAGACATGGATGTTCGAGCAACATTTTTCAAGATAAGACACTGCGTGACGGAGAAACCAGTGGCGTATCTGGGGTATGGCAGGTGCCCTGGGCACCAGTTGAAGTGGGGTGCCACTCAACAGGTTTCATTTTTGACATAACCTACCCGATCAACATTTTCAACGGCTTGGTTTTGTGAGATAAAAAAGAAACTCGCCAACTTTTCAACTATAGTAATATTTCCTACTTCCAGTTCCATTACCGCTTCTCCTTTGCAATTTTGATCAAAAAAGTCTTTAACTTTAAGTCTTACAAAGTTTATACAAATCTAAGTTTGGCCTAACTCTTCAACAGTTTATAATTACACTGTATATATTCTTATATACATCCACTGTATGTATATTTTTTATCAAGCCAGGGGAGCAATTTCAGTGCTTGTAATAGACGCAATTTCCCCTAGATACGCCCCTGAATAGTTAGGGGCATTTTGTAGCTCAAAACACTTTTTGTTTCAAAATTGAAAGATAAGATATTCGAACACTTCTATACTTAAAAAAAATCATGGAAAATATATCATAATTCTCACAGTTACCGATACATACCCAGTAAATACGATACAAAGGAACAGAAAATATTTTAAAATTGACTTCATTTAACAGCTCAACTGAATGTCATAAAGACGACTAAACGTTATTTTAACACCAGATTTGTATTCAGCATGAAAATACTTATATTGAGGTTTTTAAGGGATATCTACTTTTTTGAGAAAAATCCCCCCATTTTTTTTTTTCTAAATTGAAAGATAGAATATTGAAACACAATTATACACTTAAAGATTTGTTAACTTATGTGCCTCTGAGAATCTTTATGTCCGTAACAACATATGTCTGTGTGTGTGTGTGTGTGTGTGTGTGTGTGTGTGTGTGTGTGTGTGTGTGTGTGTAAGTGTGTGTGTGTGTGTGTGTGTGTGATAAACAGGGAAGACACTCATAAACACGAGGGAGGGAGATGACGAGAGTGGCCTGAATGAGATGGAAGGAAGCAGCGTTATTCCAATAACTGATCAACAACCCTAAGAGGGAAGGAGGGAGGAAGGCCAGTGGAGGGAAGGAAGGCCGGAGGGCAGAGGACACCGAGAAACCAGCTTGCTCGTCCTTCACTCGCCCGGCGCAACACCGGCTGGTCATAAGTGTCTTTCACCAAAACCACATTTCTTATCGCGCTGACAGCTGCCCGAGGGTTACCAAGGTGTGGCGGACACCTGCCATGGCACTCACCAGCACACTACACAGCTGGAAGGCCTCAACCCGGACCCGTGGAGCGCTTGGAAGGTAGGACACATTCCAGACACGCATGGACGAGGCTCTAGCGCCACTTTAGTGAGAAACACACAAGAATTCTTAACCAGCAGCGTTCCTCACGACAATGCCTTATTATTGCCTCATTATAATACTCTGATTAAAATACTTTATACTTTCAGTGCAGCGTTTCTTACGTGCCAATCCTCATACAACAAAGAGGATTAGTCTCATGTGTTAGGTATTTATGGAAATCAGGAGACATTATACAAACACTAACGAGACAATTAACAGGTTAGATAATGGTCAATCCTCA
Organism: Panulirus ornatus; assembly: GCF_036320965.1. Lineage (NCBI taxonomy): Eukaryota > Metazoa > Arthropoda > Malacostraca > Decapoda > Palinuridae > Panulirus > Panulirus ornatus. The sequence goes on along the minus strand of NC_092236.1, from coordinate 3,513,496 downwards.
AGAACTGACTGTCTACAGGAAAATAATCTCAGACGAGACGACCGAAAAACTTGAGAGGTGTAGTGTCAAACATTCTGGTAATCAACACACGGGATAAATCTTAAAGTCAATAGTGATAAAAGTGATAGTTACCTCAGTGAAAGCAAAGTCTGGAATCTGGCCACAGGACCTGAGAGATTTCAAAACTAATATTCGACGTAATTTGAAGTATAGCCAGCCACCTACATGCTCCCGTGTGAGGGTATAGACCTAGAGAGACTTGAAGACACAGAGATGAGCCCTGGTAATAATGCGAAAGGATACAAGGAGAAATAGTGAAATGCAGGTTAGGTTAGGTGGAGGGCGGGGCAGTGTGGTACCACTGGTTGCAGGACGGTAGTCAAGCCAGCCCCTCCGTCATGCTGTTCCCTTCCCTTCATCCAGCACCGTCATGCACCTTAATCATGCACTGCAACACAAAAACATTTTAATATCAACAACGAAAACAGCGAACTCCCACCATCATAATGGCTAATTACTCTAATGAAAGCAAAAGTCGTGTATAAACTCTGAATCCAGGTCTTCCCTCCCCTACATGGAAATGAAAACAGTTTGAAGATTTAGTCCATCCATTACGTGAACCTTCCTCTGGAAGCAGGTGGTCGCTACAACTGCAGAGAGGACTTGGGTTGGATGGCTGGGTATAACCAGCGTTGTTACACCTCGACTTACCATCCAATCACACGACAGACGTCAGTTAAAAAAAAAAAAAGAAAAAAATGCCCCAAAACTACCCTGGTTGCCCCTCACTCACACGACCTCCGGTGCTTCCGAACTTCGACCCGTACCGCACACCGCCACCACCACCCCCACCGCCACCTCCTCCTCCAGTCGAGGAGGGCGTGGTGGAGGATGACACCGCACCATCATAATAAGACAAGGGTGTGGAGGTCGGCAAAGAACGTGCTTTCGGACCACGAACACAAGAAACGTGGAGGGTTGGCGAGGGTGAATGAGCATGTGGAATGCCCTCCCTGCTTGCTTTGTCTATTGTTCCAGCAGGAGGTACACCTGATCATGATGTACACGTACAAGGTAAGTCATTCAAAAAGATAAAACAGAAAAAAATACCAGGGCCCTGACCCCTCACGAAGCACGAACCTCCGAGGGTCCGGTCAGTCTGCCAAAGGACAAAGATCGCGGGCATTAACAAGAACCCGACATACGTACTGCACCTTCTGGCTCGAGTTAGTTCTGCTTTAAGAACAAAATTGAACCTATGGTTCAGACATATTCACCAGCCTGTGTACAACTCCAAACTGTATGTCTGCATCACCAACCTCGAATGTCAGTTGTCAATCCACGATCTTCTCTCCTGCCACTAATAGTGTGTGTGTGTGTGTGTGTGTGTGTGTGTGTGTGTGTGTGTGTGTGTGTGTGTGTGTGTGTGTGCGTGTGTGTGTGTGTGTGTGTGTAACATCTAGAAGCTTGGTGGTGATGATGACGGTACCAACTGCTCAACTTCCTGACACACGAAACAGCAGTAAGGCACCATCCTCGTGCCTCACCTTGGTTCCTGCCGTAAACAATGTCATTATCGGTCATTATCCCTTCTAAACACACGTATTATCAAACCTTGACATGACATGATTACATCGGAGGAACATGTTGCGCGGAGCAGATGTAATTGAATCTATAAATTGCACTTGAGACACTGACCTCACGAGACTTGTTACCTTAAATGAGTCTTGATGACATAGGAATCTGGCGCGAGATGGGAACGGGTGACCGTGACCCCGTATACCCACGCTACTGTCCATAGAACATGTACACGTACTGCGACACTGTCCTGGTACATATGACGAACGTAAATATGAAAATGATTACTAAAAAGAAAATGAATGTAACTTTAACACGACCGGACAGCCACTTCAACCCTTGGCACGACGATACGACCTTTCAACACGATGGTATGGCCCTTAAGTATAACAGCGTGGCCTTAAAGGTCAGGTCAAGTAAGTCATTATACTCAAGGGTCATATCGTCGTGCTTCAGTGAACAACTTCTCATATAACACAGCTCTCGACATTACAAATTATATCTCCAGAAGCTAAATTGTTGGGTCACATTCACTGGCAGCCTGGTATAACTAGACGTCACCAAACTGATGTGCCAGACCTCCACGACACATGACGTCTCCTGAAGTAATTACCACCACCAGCTGCTGACGGCGGCGTCCAACTGGGGAGCCGGCCACTGGGGTAGGTTGGAACACAGGCGCCCCTGCTGGCCAACATGATAACTTCTACCAGGTCCCTTAACGAAGTCAGCTTCTCCAAAAGCTTATTCAATACTTGTAATTTATAATACAAATCTCAAAAATCCTCTGGACGAAATCATCGAAATTTAATCCACTCATTTCGTTGTGTCCGCCAACCATACTCCCTAGCGTTACCAGCTCTCCACTCATGTCCTCGCTGAGGGATAATGCAGTGTGTGCCTGGGGCTCAGAGGCTGGTTCCTCCTGGAAATGATATTCAAGGACTTCGATGTTACAGCGGTAAGACAGGAACGACTCCATCCAGCGGCAACAAGAAACGTAACTTACTCTCCAGCCAAGGAGACTGTGGGGCTGTCAGGATCCCATCATCAGACGCCATTGTGGCGCCTATAACCCCGGCTCACTGTGTACCTTAGCCTTTGCCTGGACTTTAGCGTCCCTTAACTCTTATCAAGATTATGGTGCCCCCGGCCCTTATCTGGATCACAATATTCCTCAGACCTTACTTGGGTTACGGCTTCACCATGCCCTTACCTGGGCCACAGCAACCCTCGGCCTTTACCTGGATTAAGGCTGGTCTTAGACCTCATCCCTGGCAATACGCCCCTCGCCCATACCACGGAAGAGGCTGGCAGAAGGAAGCTTGGACCTGCTACAAAAACCCAACTAACTAACTACTTTTATGTACACAATTATACTCTTCCTATACTTTCACATCTTTTTCTTCCTTGGCACAGTGAGAGTCAGCCTTGAGGGCGTGTGAGGGCAGGATGCTCTCATCACATTATGACAGCTTAAGCTTATCTTCCAAACTGACACGTTAAGCTTAAACGCCTTCGCTCACTGTTGTAAACAAATTTGACCTAGAGGCCGGGTAACAATTTCAAAGACTTTTTGCTGATACCGACACGCTGATTCAAGTGCTCTGGCAGACAGGAAAACGTCAGCTGGTGTGATATGATTAGCTGTCATTACACGACCGCGATACCTGTGCCAGCGGAAACAGGACTGAGAAACTATGTTGCACGTGGTAACTGTGTTGGTTACGTACACTTGGGCAGCCATCCACGTCAGCCGTTGCCCGTCATATGACTGGCCTGACACTAGGCTCCCTCCACTCGTCCATGCAACACTCACGAATTCATCATGCCAGGCTTAAATACCAAATTATCCCTAAAATCCACAATTCTCTGAGATACAGGAACACATCTGCTCACTAGAAGCATTAGCATACATTCTGCCTTCACGCATCACACTAGTATACTACTGCAACACAGACGTCCACACCAGCTACCGACCAAACCACTGGGGAAGCCTCCCCGTCGGTCACGGACTGAAGATGACAGACAGCATCAGCGGAGGTGGCGAGGCAGTGTCTTCGTTAAGTGGCGACCGTGTTCCGAGGTTCCTGATAAGGCGACGGTGTGTCCTCACTTCCCTCGACAACACATCAAGCGTCCCGGTAGCTCATAAAGCCACGACCTTCCTCCCATACATACCTCACTAACAGGGTAGCCGTGTATCCAGCGTTCCACCGGCAATATATCACGCGTCTCAGTCATACGGCCGCAACCACCCTCCTCTACATACTACCTCGCTAATAAGGTGGCGGTGGGTCCGTCCACAAGCCCCATGACGATGTACCCCCCAAAAAAATCAACCACCACCACCGCTGCCTACAAATCATTCTAAAGGCGGCGCTGTTAACCCAGGTACTACCACAGCGGTAGCACCACTTCACCACAAAGCCCCCTCTCACACCCGCGAATGTAGCGATATTATCTTAAGCTGGCGAGACAATAACAAGCATGGGCATCACTGTCCTTCTAACACACCTGGTTGACAGGTCGTCACACCTACCATCCTACCTGCCAAGCCACCCACGGAAGCTGCCTCACCAGATCATCTTTATCATCACTTGTTGCAACACACAAATATAAACACATGCACATCCACACACACACACACACCACATACACTCACATACACATCCACACAGACACCACATACACAGCGAAGGTTTAGAAATATTTTTCATGTCTTCCCAACAGCTTCAACCTCCATCTCTTATAAGGCACGTTTTCCATTGCCTCAAACACTCATGAATTCTTCTTTTCTTCTCAATTCGTATTCTCTTTTGCCATTTCTTTAGTTTTATCCAAGTGTTGGCCTCGATCAAGAATTCTGTCCACGACTAGAACCTTTACTATATATATATATATATATATATATATATATATATATATATATATATATATATATATATATATATATATATATATATACTAAGTCACGTAGGCACGAATGCAATCATACACCCGTAAGCAAAAGCACTGTACAACACATATATGCGCACAAGGTCGCACAACGACACCAAGACAAATAAACAGACACGAAAAAGAACAGACCAAACACACACACACACACACACACACACACACACACACACACACACACACACACACGTGAGCGCGGAGGCTGCTGGGTGAGAATGCACAAAAAACCTGGGCCGCCTTCCATACATAATGGCTGGCCAGGAACCAGAGCCAGCCCCCAGCAGCGGGGTGCGCGCCCTCCCGCACTGCCACTTTACTAATTATCCTTCGAGCCAGCAGGAACACCGACCCTCCATTAAGATGAACACCTTGTGTAATATATACTTAATAATAAACGTCAGTTTCCTCGCAGTTAGGTGGCCTTCACGTCTTCACGCACCCCGGTCAAATGCGAGAGAGAGAGAAAAAAAAACCCAGCAATGCATCAACTTCCTACTCAGCTGACGGCAAGACCCGCCGATACCTGCCTCTAGAACTATTTACCAACCAAGATTTCTCTGATGTCACCAGCACAACATCCTGCTTAACTAACGGTCCCGATCGCTACGTCATACACTAATGATCTTTCTCCTGATGGACGACCCACGACATCCGTAAGCAGACTTGATCGGTACGTGCCGTCACTCCCGGGGACGGAGAGTACGTCGCCTCAAGCCTTGGATATGAATCCTAGGTCTTCAACAAGGGGAGACTGGGCAGAATATGCTCCCTCATACGTCCTGAAGGAACACACGTCATCAGCGAACAGAGAGGTACCTTCATGCAGAAGCACCAACCCAGCTGAAGAGACGCGAGTGGTGGGTGTAGCAGTACACCTCCGTGCCAAGGGCGACGCCCGCGATACGCCTTAGTAACAGGCAACATTACGCTCGCACAGGTGCACCTCCACACTCGGCAACTGGGTAAGTGGGATATGCACGTCATCAACACCAGAAAAAACGAATCCCTACACGATCAAAGTAGTCTCCAGTAGCCTCACCATCAACACCAGTCTCCAGAGTAACCTCCTCATCAACACGAGTGTCTAATAAATTACCATCACCAAAACCAATACCTCCTCCTCCTCCTCTAAGCAGCAACGCATGAGCCTCTCACGACAACCATTACGTTCATGACTTCTCTCCACTATCACATTACCTTGTGACCTTCATGTCTCCCAAACATAATCACGTAAGACAAGTTAATACCTGGATGTAAGGAACCTGATTACTTTACGAGCGGAAATCGGAGCACGCGACCCGGGTTTACCTAACAATTTAGTCGCCTCCGTTGTCGACCTTTGAAAATGCATCGCCTGACGCATGGGCCTAAAATAATCATTTCAGGGACAAGAACTTAACCATAAGGGATCAGTATTTTCTTCAGGTACGCACGTCCTTAGCACATCTGTGACAACTTAGCAGCATATACGAGCGCGAGGGTATTTCTGCCACTAGCCTTGGGAGCGATGATATCAAAAAGGCACATCTACGCCAATGGATATAAGCAGGCGGTGGAGAGAGGTAGGATGCCCGATGCTGGGAGAGGACCTGGCCAGCTCCACAACTCTTGCGTTAAGGTATCTCATATTACCGGAAACTTACATTAACACATGAATTTTAAGTGTTAGTAATCATTAAGATAACCATAAAATTGCTGTTGTTAATAAACAGCAAGGACATAAGTAATTCAAACGGTCACATTGGTGAGTGTTGAGTGTTAATTACCATTCATCCTTCTGACGTGCTGTAATTTCCGATATGTAACTCGATCTGTATCGTAACACTTCTTCACATCCTTACTTCAAACTGTCGGATGTAGTAAGACTACAGCAATGACCAATACAAACACTTGTAATCAGTCAGTCGGGGATATATAAATAACCAAAAAATACAAAATAATTTCTTTAGCCAAAACATTATTCCAGAGAGGAGGTTCCCAAATTCCCCTATGCCAGCAGTTGGATAGCCCCATCTAGCATGGGTGGCAGCAGGTGTGCGGGTGGCAGCCCGACACCAACACGCCTAACTCTCACTCATCCTGAGTGTGTGGTAACTTGAAAAGACATCCACGCGAACACTAACCAGCATCATCCCTAATACGCGTTCAACATCTTCATAACCCCTCAGCTCTCCAGATATGTGACCACACCATCACCACCACTAGATCACCATCTCCACCATACCCCATCACCCCCTCTATCCCATCTCTCCAACAATACGCCTAAATCCGTCAGAAAATGAAATATCAATATAACACCAGAGCCAATTTATGAAAATCCTCGCCTGCCCGGTCTCGTAGATCACATGTACCGGCTGACGGGTAATTGAGGGCGCCAGACACGCTACTATAACCTCCATCACAGTACCTTGTACATCCCAAGCTATCCTGAGACCTTTGTCCCTGAACACCTATCTTGCTAGTCAGACCTCGGCCCTCACAGCCCCTTCCTTGAGCCCTTAGGCCTCAGCCTTTCAAACACTCGCCGATTAGATGTTAGCCATTACAACCCCAAGCAGCCCCTCCATCTCTCCTTAACTCCTGGTGGACGGACCCCAGTCCTATCAGGCAGCCACCCGCTGGGACTTTAGCTCATGAAAACGCTGCCGCCAAAGGATGTGCACTTTAGCCCCGGGCGGGTAAAAACTCTAACGTACGACCGACTGAGGTGAATGGGATGGCGTGGGTAAGCCCAGAGGTATCCCCGAGGATTCTCTGGCTCATCAACGTAACTGTACGTTGGTCTGTAAGGCTCGCAGATTTACGACACACACGGGAGCAGACTTTCCAAAGAAGGTTATGCTCATATATGGCGGAGGAACATAAAGAAATACAATAAAAATTTTGGTCACTTTCGGGCTGTCGGCCAGGGTCTGGTAGATGTCCTCCTGTGGTGGCTTTACACTCAAGCTCAGGTGGCCCTTTACCCAGTGGCCTTGCCTCCAGGTGGACCTTTCCAGATGGCCATTCACTCAGGTGGTCCTTACCCAGGTGGCCTTGCATTCAAGTGACCCTACCCTTCTCATAAGTCCAGAGTCTGCGAGTCTTTACTTACAACCACAGTTAAGAACAAAAAAGTAAACATGAATTTAACTGTTATTTCTATACTACTCTCTCTTCACCTATCTATATACTTCTAAATCTTTCAAACTGTTCCATAGTCAGTCCCTCAACCAACACATACGTTATCAACCAGGACCATTCAACCCATTCTTACGCGAGTGGTGATTCTCATGCACTCTAAGGACACTCCAGAATCACCTGTCGTACGATATCATTGTCCTCATCATCATGCTTCACTGTTTATGATGTCCGTGTCTGCGCGCGCGACGGGCTTTTCCGGTCCCGATGACACGCAGCTGTCGTCATCAACAGGTCGAACATTGGTAAATACCGTGATACGTCTCAAGATCATTCCCTTACAACCTCATTCTTATAAATCAAAGTGTTTTTAAGCAAGTGTGATCAAATTCCAACTTTATCCACTAAAAACGATACCCAGGTGACATCTATTTTTTCTTTACCAGAGATCATAACAGAAGAAGGTATCTATAAATATTGCATGAAATATTTCATGACAAAAGATTACAGAACATAACAAGAATTTTCCCGCATGAGTCACTTTGATGTGTGAGACTGTCTCTCCAGCCACCGAACCCTGCAGCGCCTGGGATGGCCAAGCAGTGTGGCAGTCAACCTGATGTTCATGGTAGAGCAACTCGTGATTTTTTGGGACCATCTTCGTTTCACGGGATAGAGATGCCAGACTCCTCCGTGCGGAAGATTCCAATCATCAGATAATTTACTGCCAACACATTGAACAGACAACCAGAAACGCCAGCATCTTGACTAATACCACCGTGTTGCTGTTACACGACTTATGGTGGAGGAATATACGCCTGGCTGACAGGCATGGTCTTTAAATGCTGCTTCTTCTCAGTAGCTTATCTGTCTTTCTATATACCATTTCTACACCTAACGTCTGGGCAGTATTAACTGTTTCACTCTAACAAACTCCGTATTCACAATAGATTTACAGATGCCTTCCGTGTGAGTACAAGACCAGATGATCTGCGTTTTAACAATTCCTTTCAAAGAATTCCCAAAAATTTTGTCTGCGACCTGCTCAACCTAGAAGCCACAAAATACTTATCAAACACTGCGACCTGCTCAAACTAGAAGCCACAAAATACTTATCAAACACCATATATAACTACTGTAATTACAGGCTACAGCATGCAAGAAAATGCATCTGCACACATCAATGCACATTAGGGCAACGCTACACTCCCTCACAAGTTACAGAATAGATTAACAGAACAAAAAATAAATCCAAAGATACAACTGGAAAATATTAATATGAAAATCTTGTCTCAAGTAAACACCATAAACCGAATATCAAAGTTCTGTGATGTTCGAACAAGAGTTCTCGAGGCGAGGCGTTATACCCCCGGAGATTTCAACGCTGCCTCAAGAGGGTATCCTAGGCGGCGCGCTTGGGACAAAGGCACGATAGAGGAGCGTTACAATACACAACAGGCCTAAAGCTTCCTAACAAAAACCCTTACAATGACTGGTAATCTTGTAGGCCTACCAACTCGACCGTGTTTTTTGCTGATACCCAAACAATTCGTCTTGCTGTTTTACCGCCTCATTCAGCACTCAAGCCAAGTCGAGCATCTAATTATAGAAAATGACTACACCTTCTGAAAGCTTCTTGTCTAGCCGCCGCTCTCTCTTCTTCTGCTTGTGCATCTTCACTATGACGTCCCTATATGCCTGACACAGACTGGACTAGTTGTAGAGCAAGCCCTCACTCTGCCAAGATGTCCCCACTTCTCAACAGAAAACTTATACATTATCAAAACAAACCAACACTATGTTTACCACTCTGGAGTCAATGATGAGATGTTACATACTGTAATCTGGTTAATACGGCGCGCGGCTGAGGATTACATAGACACTAATAAAGAAGAATAGTTTAAAGAGTGACCATTGTGACATAACATAAGCGTCCAAGACATATGACGGGTTGTGTTGACACTAATACAATTGACATATAAACCACAACTGACCTTCATATTAAATTCTCGTTCCAGGAATAAATAAGAAAATCTTTCTCAACACCTGACACTCCATCAGACTCTCGTCCAGCACACACTGAGGCAATCCAACTCCTCCTCCCTGGCTGGATTTCCCATCATACATGCTTCACCTCACTCCTGACAGGGCTACCATCCTCTGGCTGACGGTGGTGGTGGTGATGTGGTGGTACTACTACTGCTGCTGCTGCTGTTGAGGCGATGGTGGTGGTGTTGGTTACAGTGGCAGCTATGCTAGTGTTATTGCATCTGTTGTTTTTGCTGGTGGTGGTAGTGTTGGCGGTATTGGAGCTGCTGGAGATCAGATTTTCTTTATGATGGTGGTGGTGGAGAGGTGGTGACGCTATTGAGGACACGTGTTAATGATGATGGTGGCAGTGACAGTGAAAGTGTATGTTAATGATGCTGATAACGATAATGATCTTGATGTTGATGCTACTGCTGGGCCACACAGAGTTCACGGTGGCACCCTGACCTGCATATCAGTGACCCCCATCAACACTTACTATCTTGCAACCCCACCTGTCGACCCTACCAGCATCTAACATCCTAAACCCTGACTGTATGAGCATCTAACTCCCTGCTCCCTAGACCCCCATCTCCAAACACTCCCCTCTCACCAGTCCACCGGCCATCAAGGACACACACACACACAAGCTAGACACTACGCCGTGCTTAACGTTACACACGTCCACACATGGCTGCCAGCCACTAACGTCTTTACTATTTACCACCAAAGCATCGTGTTACAAAGCACAGGCAACCCATGATCACAATCAAAATTCAACCAAGGTAAACATTTGATCCATGTAAGACCGGAACTAGCAAGACTATTAAGGTTACAATATGACTGGGTTCAGACGACTCGTGACTGCTAAAGAAATGGTGGCCACTGCGTGCGTACAATATGAGATGCGACCTGGTGATGGCGGACGACGAATGTGTATAGAGTGAGCTACGGGCTGGCGATGGTGGAGACTGCGTGCAGACATAGTGATGTGCGACCTGGCAGTGTCAGTTACTTGATGAATAAGCCAAGTATGATACAGGACCTCTCAGTTACCCCACCAGAACTGACCACCCGAGTGAAGTGCAACACTGGCTACATCACATCAGGCGTAAATGAAAAATTCCCACTGCTGGCTAAGAGGACGGGTACACTCTATTCCCACGTGGGGGTCAACGCCACGAATGTCCTCCTCAGTGGGATGAGGCAAGACTGCCTACCAAGGATTTACCGCCTTCACCTGGTTGGGACCCCACGCCACTGCCACGTGTACCGTCGCTGGCACTGGACTGACGTCAGCAATGATGCCAAGCCATGTGCCAAGCGCCAGGTCACGGCTGCCACTCTGTCGTACTGTGACTCAATAATTGATGATGTCTGCAAGTTTATATTCGGGACAAGGCCTTGTCTTGACCTATACTCGTCGGCTAGTGATTGTGAAGTCAATGTATCTAGTCAGGCTTATGGGGTCAAGCAGTCACTCCGCGCAGCCATACCAAAAGGGATGAGTGTGTACGTTTGAAGGGTCATGTATCAACCAAGTATATGTATAGCAACAAAATGTTCTTCTTGGCCTGGGTGAGCGTCTCAATTAAGTGCGAGTTATTAATTCTATACCTGAGTGCTCTGTCACCGTACATAATCCATCCATCGTCCATCAACATCTCAACCATAACAGAAATGAAATCGTACTTTACGATTCAAATTGATAACATTTCGTAACTCTTACAACATCCATAAGGTTTACAGAAGCGACTCCCGACACAGGAGTCGCTCTTATATGCCATTCGTTGAGAAGACAAGATGTCCAGTGCGCCGGTCGGACGCTATCCACAGACTCAATATATACACATAAAAAAAGCACAAAACTCCAACAAATGTTTGTTCGTCCCCAGAACGCCATTCATCTTGACCCAGGAAGGAAAGGCTGTCAGTGAGGCAAGTCTGGCGGTGCGCCACCCACCATCACCACCACCATAAGCAGCACCTGCACAACTTACTAAGTGCCTCATCAGCAGGGACCAGTTCCTCCCTCCCTGAACCACGAGAGTCAACACTCACCGAGCACGAGATGCACGCGACCACCACTGGTGCGGGTCTTCCATTGTAAACAGGGTCATCCTGAGGTCCTCTGCCTCTACCCACAACGTCAACTCTGACCTCACTCACTGCCTTCCTACCAAAACCCAGTGAGGAAAAATCTACCAAGGAAAGAGTAAATTCAAAAAGGAAAAAGTGAAATCTATTGACATGTAAACATCCAGGCTCCTTCGATGTTTGCTAGCATTATCATGGCACGGGTTACCTAACGCTTAAACATACTTCAAGCCTCACTTACTCCTATGTGAAGATGGTCTCACTTCTTATATTCTCACTAAACTTAAAAAAAATAATTATCTAGCCACTGCAGCGACGTATGCCTGTAGCGGGGGCTGTGATGCAGAGGTGAATCCTTAACCCAAGACACAGCTTCACGTCCCACCACAGGACATGTCAGTGAACACAGCAATATGGCCCATAAACATCCTTACCAGTAACTGTTAACACACACACACACACACATACACACACACCTTTTCATGTAAATAAACCATGTGACTCATTTGCACTGGCGGCCATGTGTGTGTGTGTGTGTGTGTGTGTGTGTGTGTGTGTGTGTGTGTGTGTGTGTGTGGCAAGTGCTAAACCTTCGTGAAGTTCACCTGTCGTTAGTATCCAGGAGAAATCGCCGGCAAACATTGATGAGTAAAGGGAATGTCTGGGTAGCATCTCAAGGTTGGATAAACCACGGGAAAACCTTCACTCTCCTCCACCAGGGACCCACATCCATCAGTGTGACGTGCTCCTGTGTCGGCCCACCACACACACACACACACACACACACACACACACACACACACACATCAGAGTTAGACAGCCTCGCTGCACCTCTTCCCTTCCTGAATCTACAACTAAAATGTTTCGTTCCCTTTAACAGCAAGATCACATAACAAACACATCTGAAACGACAGTATTATCAGTCTTCTCCCAGTATACATGTGACATCTTCTCCCAGTATACATGTGGCATCTTCTCCCAGTATACATGTGACATCTTCTCCCAGTATACATGTGGCATCTTCTCCCAGTATACATGTGGCATCTTCTCCCAGTATACATGTGGCATCTTCTCCCAGTATACATGTGGCATCTTCTCCCAGTATACATGTGACATCAAATATCCTAACAAACTATAGCTGTCCACTCCCTCAGCTGTAATATAACACTACAACCTTACCGGCGGCAGCCAGCAGCGACGGTTGTCTGAGGCAACTCTTCGTCTCCAGCGACAGTAAAATATTTCTCAAACACTGAGGTGACTGATGTGATTTGTGCCTGGGTAACCCCCGGCAAACTTACTGTGCATCCCATGCTCAACCTGTGAGCGGTAGCGCAAAAGGATTTTTACACAGGTCACGATGGGGTCTTAATCAGACCCCAGTGGGTTAGTACCTACATAGAGTGTTGCAAAGTTGATATACTTTGTGAGATTCATTACATGCATTACATTGTTTCATATGGTAAAGTGTTACCGACTAGATACAAAAATTGGATACAAATTTAAAATTTCAGGTGCGAGACGCGTCATCATCTGCAACCCAGGGTCACAACTGTTGATATCCGACTTACGACGCAATTAAAGCGTTAGAAAAAATATTGACCTGGTCTCCTGAGCAAACACACCAATTTCTCAAAAAAAAAAAAAACGATCATTAACGGCACTGTCTTGTAGCTTGGGGAAAACAAACAGGCAAATATTTTCACAAAATCCCATAACAGCAAGACCACCACATCTACATACCCCAGGCGGGCGACACACAAGCCCACGAGACGTGAAGGCAGACTGCAAGATCATGATGTTCACTTCTGGGTACAAGACGTGTGTGAAGAATAGGAGGAAAAAATTATATTTTTTTCTTTTCAAGACACCAATTATTCTCTTCTTTTTAAAGTTTGATCTATAAGGATTAGTCAGACGTGTATGCCAAGTTAATTTAAAAGTTTCGTTATGACTAACACACTATTCACCTGAGCCAGTCATGAGGAGATCTGACTATATGTTATTCAACTTAGAAACAAATATAAGAAAAAACTAATTAGACACAATTAAAGAAATGTGGATTAACTTCTACTTGGTGTAAATCCTAAACAGATACTACTTTGCATAAGCATCGATGCAGCGTGTGTATGTGTGTTTGTTCACATGTTCAGCTGAGGCTCCTACGGACGCACCAAAACGGCTGCCCATGAGAGTAACGGTGGCGTATCATCTAGCTGGTCGGCTGCAGGTATCATCCGGTGAAAACGCCCAGTGACGCGCCAGTGTAGTGGTCATGAACGTGCACACGCACAAGGTTTCTTCTGAGGGTGGAAAACTCTACGGATATGGCGAACCCCAGACTCGAAAATCACAAAAACAAAAGTTCAAGAATAGCATAAGAGCCAGTGGGTTTACACAGACACACACACACACATACACACACACACACACACACACACACACACACACACACACACACACACACACACACACACACACCTCACAGGATGAGTATAGGTTGCACAATATATCTGCCGGGGATACCGGCACAAATCACATCAATCGCGTGGTATACAAGACAGATCAATGACTATGGTCGTGGCAACACCGCCACGACTGAGGGAATCTGGTGGGGTTCCTCTAAACGACGCACAGACAGAACACCACTCGACGACACTCAGTACTAACAAGACGACATTCTCAGAGTACGAACACTTGACGACCTTCTGAGAACCCAATCCTCAAACTATGTCGCAATGTAGTGCTCAAAATGTCCCTCGGAACAAAGTTTTGCAGTTCCTCGTCAAAAGTGTCATGCCTCATGTACTGGAAATCTAAGTCGTATGTTGGGTTTCATGAGGGCTAGAGTCGTGTGTCACCCCCTACCACAATGCGGGGTCACTCATACACCCTTCCTGTTATAGCTCGTGAGAGTGCTGATAATGGCGGGTCCAGGTCTGGCTCAAGTACATACTTCCAGTCGTTCCTTCTCTTACGGCTTACACTTAAAACTAGACAACTACTCGTAAAGGAGAAACAACTCCATCTCTTAAGAGCGTCGAACCCATCGCAAACCATCTCTGTCTGAGTTACGACGAACACGCAAGACAATCAAAATTAAATCTATTTTTGGCAGACGCCTCACGTTTTCGTCACCAAAACGGATGAGACGTGTCTAAAGGACATTACCCGGCGATTTCAGAGAAATGTTCCGCGGAGGATCACATGGGCGCACGCCGACCCCTGTAATCATTGTGTATCTTTCCTGCGCAGTGTGATGAGGACACTCCTGCAATATACCTTTATATAACCGTAACGAGGGAAGGCACGAGGCACAAGATGGCTGGGCATTCCCTCTGTTCCACTCTTCATTTACGACTACAAATACTCGCTACATCATGCTCCTTCTATTCACCCCAAACCAGTTATAGAGGCTCTATATATAAACACTACATATCCACAATACAGACACACACAAACTTACACATGTATACAAAAATACATACAAATACACATACTGGCACCACTTTCCGGGGAAGGGGTTACATTTCAAATTATACTCTACAGGTATTCACACTGACGGTGCTGCACAGTACAATATCTTCCTAGACGAAGGGTTCTGGTTAACCTCTCCAGTGTCTTCAAGATGCATCACTGAGAACCATCTCGATAACATCACTTTCACCGTGGAGGTTCATCTGCCATATCCCTTCCTCGGAGAGTCCTACCCATCTCCCTTAACAGAAGCTCCCCTATTCCTCACTCCACGACAGTCTCCACCCTAGGGAGTATGTAGATGGCTTATATCAACAACAGAAACTTTCCCCCTATCACCGGACACTATTCCTCGTCACCCCCTGGGGAGTATGTCGGTGGGGTGAAGCAGGAACGTCTAAGGATGTCACGGCACATAAACCTCAGCGACCTCCTGGTCCAACGCTAACCACCACCAGACAGGATGCTGCCTCCATGCCTCTCTCACACCCACCCTCATCCTCACACCCCATACTTCGGCTCTCCCATGCCAATTCCCATCCTCACACACTCACTAAGGTCCTCACACGGCCAGATCAGCTCTGGCATGGACAGACCAGCCAGCTCTCGCACGCTCAAGGCAGCTTTCTTACGCACACGTCCGCTACTATCCGCCCAGGTCGGCTTTCACACGGCCAGGTAGGCTCTCACATGCACAGGTCAGCTTTCACATGGACAGTGGGGCTTCCACACTCCCTGGCTGTGTCTCACACCCCGTGGTCACGTTCGGCCTCGGCCAAGTGTTTGCCTGTGGAAAGAGACGACTCTGTCTTGCGCTGGTGTAATGATGTTTGATGTCGATTTCTTGAACTTCCCCAAGAGGCATTGCCTCCCAGACCTCCCCCAGTTGTACATAACGGAACTGATACTCGTCCGTAAAATCTGTGACTCAAACATTTCTATTTTTAACATTATCTGTATCTAATATTACTATAACAATATCTTACCTATCAATTTAAGATTCATTATCTAATCATATGTAATCGACATAGTGAGAAACGCCATAATTGAAGCACGAATATCATTTCGACTACATCGCCCACGAGGCCTTAGATCAATCACACATGCTTAGCATTCAATAACTCATTATACTCATGATCGTGACCAAGACCGCTGTACTCACACCCATGAGCAGGTCGAGCGTGGCACCAGCGGGTGTCAGTGGTAGTCAATAAGTGTCAGTGGTAGCGGCTGCGAAGGACTGCAGTTCATCTGTTGGTAGTCGGTTCTTGGTGTGGATGATAGAGCAGTGAGATGGGAGGAGCGAGTAGCAACCTGCTGTGGAGGGAGGCAGTACAAGTTATTGACTAACAGGCTAGGAGGAGCGAACAGTTCCCAGCTGTCGACAGTGGCAGTACGAGTAAACGAGCCTCGAGGAACGAGCAGCTACCAGTACACTATCGACAGTAGTAATTTGCTACCGCCACTTCCATGTGTCAAAGGTGAACGGTGTCGGTGGAGAGAATTATATTGTCGATGGACATGAGAGCAAGTAATGCGATAAAGGTGTTGTTCTAAACATCTAAATATTCACAAGGGTCATCAGGGCAGATCTGGTAAATTCATACGTCCTCCTACATGTTACGATTCTAACGTATGCTATGTTGAGTTACTGGACTGACTTAGTCAAGGAAAGTGGCTCCCTAAACATACATACTTATAAGAGCTCTAATGCAAATATACAGAATGATAATGCTCTGTATGTATTCCAGTCAGGTACTGTCTGGTTCTTTCCAACAAAGTCTCATATCCTGTGACATGAAAGAATTATAGGTTTGCATATGACACTGGTTAACACATACACACACACCTTTCAGAGGCCAGCGCACCCTAGGTCGCAGGATCAAGAAGCAGCACTAAACGAATTCCCTTCAAATTCAGCAATTGTTCTTTACGTAGAGGTTAAAAACCGGTTTCATCTACCTAAGCATCTATTTTAAGAACACTAACAATGCTTGTTAACGTTAATGAGTGGCAAACTGTTGTTATTAGTTAAGGGAACGACATGTAATGTGCTTCTTCCACGGAATGCCAGCTGTATGAATACGAAACAGCCCAGGTCGCAGCAGAAAGCCCTGAAGTACGCCAAGGTAATGTCTTTCAACTGAGAGTGATAAATATGACCATTACACAAGCCACTATGCTTTTTGTCAAGGATGTAATTAGTAAACTGCTGTTGATGAAGGCCTCCAATTACAGAAATAAAGTGTTACCATTACGGATGGACCTGTGGCAATGTTACCAATTAAGGACCAAATGTGTCAGTGTTACCAGTGAGAAGTTTAAGTTGAGAGAGAGAGGCATTGTTACCAATTACACGGCAGAGGTTGTTACAATATCGATAGCAAAGAGATTAAGCCGTGGTAATGTTACCAGTTAGGGACAGAAGCCTGCAATGGCGCCAGTCAGGGGACAAGAACCTGCAGGGCTACCAGTCAGCCAGTTAGGAGCCGGCATTGTTAACAGTCACGGGAGAGGAGTCGACAGCGCCCTCCAGGTGTGCTAAACATTCCCTCGCTAGGGTAACACAACCTAGCCAGCCAACCAGCTCTGGCTACGCACGTACGCCTGCCTCAGTGCGTGCTGCTCCTCGCCAGTACCCTCCTGAAGATCCATGTTACGGTCTGCTTGGCCTGACTCTACCTACACCTCTCAGATCCACCTCCAGCGGACGTGTTTGTCCACAGCTCTTTACACGTCCATCAGCCTCCCTCCCCGCCCCCGCTCCTGCTGACCAAACAAAGAACGTCGCGAGTGCCAGGAAACAGCTCACCTTTATCCTATGCTAATATATGGTGATTACCGGAGCCGCCAGGTAAACCGTGGGAACACACCTACACTACCTCCTCATTCAACTGGTCACTGGTCGTCTCTGTCTGAGCGACTCATTCAGATGGTAGTCATGGTCTCAACGTACGACCCTCTGGGCTGGTCGTCTTGGTCTGATCGACCCGCTCATGGGCTGGTCACAGTCCTGGTCGTCCTGGTGTGTTTCTACTAACGCCCATCCTCGACCTGCCTCCCTCACCCCTCCCCTGTAACTCAGTCATGCTCAAGATACCGTCACATATCCCATCTTATGAACATTTGCCGTCCCATCACTGTCAACACTTTCCCTTATCACGTCAGATACGCCCACAATACCGTCACGCCCACAGTGGACGCTCTCCTGTACCACGCATTGCCAATACTTTCCCACGTCCCAAGTCATCGTCAAAATGCACTACCCTGCTCCACTACCCCAGTTACCTTTACACCTAAATACCAGCCTTTGAAACCTAAAATTACATTTCCTAATACTTGAATACACTGACCTCTCCTCGATGACGGCGAAACAACTCGAGCGAAAGTCTATTGTCAGAAGGACAATAAATCCAGAGGTATTATGAAAGTAAGTGTTATAATCAGCTTGTCTAATTCATCATGACTCAATAATAAGGTCACTGAGGAATTACAGAGTCAAACTTCATGGTGCAGCATCAGTCAAGATCTTTAGGAGAGCACCCGGGGCCACACTTAATGCCACCTAGTTTTTTCCTTTTCTGGGTTAAATGTATCGGGTTCAACTGACTCACTTTCTGAAGGCGGCAGGAGGGGGTGAGTGGGCGAGAGTCCGAGCATGTATAACATGAGAGTTTTCATAAAGAGAATGAAAAAATTTGTTTTTGGAATCATAAAAAAGGAGACAAAAACCTAGCTCCTTTTTTGTTAGGGTGGAAGACAACCGTGTTAAAAAGAGATGCGAAAACATAATCTAAGAAATTCAAAAAAGGCAAACCTGATGAAAGGGATGTCAATCATGTTTCATACAACTGCGACAACGACCATATCTACATAGTCAGGCACATATCATGAAAGACGTGGAAGCAACCAGACTGGTCTGGAGGCCATGGTAGCTCTCGCCTTCACTGGGTTACACAAACAACCGCTTCGGAATTCGTCTTCTGGCATTTAAAGTCAGCATATCCTGAGGAAACCTTAGCATCAGAAGGGCACGCTTCTCCTGAGAAGGGTCTGAACTTTTATGTTACAGGACCTCCATTGTGTGGCGCTTTGCTGATCCTGACGCATTCACGGGCCGCCCGGGGTCGAACACGCCATGGATGGAATCCTTGTCGCAGCTGTCGGTCCACAGTCAACCCAGCTGCTCATCCTCCTCACATATAAAAGATATAAACATCACCTCAACGTTTGATATGAAGGTGTACCAACATGACTTGTCGAATGATGCAGGCGACTCTCTCTACCAATCACGATTCACTTCACGTGAAGCCCGTGAAGCGCCAGTTCTCAACCATATCACCTGACTTTCTTTAGGACCCCCAAGTGCAACGATGAGGGATCGATCCCTGGTCCCCGAGATGTGACGCCTCTTGTACGCCAACATTAATCTTCTCGTTTTCTTCCATTCATAACTTCTCAAACCACGCAAGTAATTAATAGCGAAAGACTGAGAACAGACCATAAATATTACCACGGAGTCTGAGCCTTCCCAAGGACATGCTGGAAAAACATCCAACACGGTACTGAGGATAGATCTTGCTAGATACATACAGCAACTTCATGTTACTTACAACGTAAAGTGTGAAGTCATGCCACTTACAACGTACTTTATTTGGGTGTCGTGGTAGCGTGTTGGGTACACGTGTCTCGAAAGCCTCGGGATAATACAACGGATCTTTGTGATCCTTAAGAGACGGTGTATCTGGTGCCAGTCCGTTGACCCTCAACCTCTAGAACATGGTCTTTAACTAGACCCTTAAGGGAAAAAGGTCAAACGCCAGTCCATCATACCCTGGGGTAGTAACGTGGTGTCAAGAACCATATCGTTAAAACGAATCCAAGTGAAATCTATAAATTTCTTGGGGACCCACGGAAACATTCAGGACTGGCCTGGGTATGAAGAACCTACGAAGCCACCGAGAGGCACAGGAGAGGTCAAGTATCTCTGCTACCTCGATATGACAAGCGACCATAGCACCACCGGAGGTTATCAACGTCGATGCACAGATACGTCGATTACAAGTCGATGCTGAGGGGCGTCGACTCATCATCAGAGGACACGTACGTTGACTCACGTGACCGCCATGGGTACCTCGACTTCACCAAAGGTTAATTGCTTCACCTCGATTTCCAGTTTTGAATTAATCGAAGAATGCCTGGCTGGTCAACCGTAGTGCCACTGGTGTTGAAAGAAAAAATATAATAAGCAATCACACAATACACGAGGAGACATTTCCACACTCATGCATAAAAATAATGATTCTCTCGATTCATTTCCTGTTGTTGTATAACTGACGTAAAGGCTACATGACCTTCGTGAGGAAGACGAAAAATAATAGCGGAGGCCGTGGCGGCCCTGACTGGCCAAAGGGAGGGACATTCCATGGGAGTCTGTGCTAACAAGGCTCGACACTTCATCACCCCTTCACCCCTCTACCTCCCTCTACTCCTCTGCCTCCCTCTACCCCTCTACCTCCCTCTATCCCTCTGCCTCCCTCCACTCCTTACCTCCATCTCCGTCAGCCAAAGTACACAGTGCTTAAACCTTCCCCGCCACGCCTTACACTCTTTATCCAAAGTACACAGTGTTCAGGCTTCCCTCAGTAGGTTAACACCCGGCTGGAATACACAAACAGGACAGTCAGGCTAACAGAAACGGACCTGTCACATGGCGACAGCGTCTAGGAAGTAGGGGAGAAGAACCGTCGACGGCTAAATGGAATACACAATATGTAGTCCTAACCAACATCTCAGTCCAAGTAAATGACTGAATGGTTTTGCAGTCTAGAGCGACTTCGTATGTCAACCTTGCCACGCCGGTCCAAATGTGCTTTGGAGTCCAGATGATATATGAAAAATTCCAATTAACAACCTTGAGACTCGTGTCATGATAAGGCTCCTCCCAAGACACAAGCCATGTGCAGGCGGCAGAAGCGGAGAAGCGAGCACCATGAGGACGGATCTGGCCAGCGTGTTCCTCATCCGACACATCAAGATATCTCGACTGAGTAAGACATCGTCACAACAACGTTTGTAGTGCATCAAAAAGTGTACAGCAGGACAGCCAGCCAGCCCGATGTACAACTCTACGGTGACGACCCTTCAGATCCGAGACCCTCAAGGTTCCTACTGGCCGACCCAGAAGGGGGCGTCTCTCTTGGTTCCCTACCCTCCGTTAACCTGCCATGATCTCAAAGAATGGACACCAAGACATAACCCTACCTGCCTCCCCTTCGTCCACCCACAACCATAAGCTGCTTATAGAATGCTGTAGTTTACGACACCTTAAGGCAGAATATACAGTTTTGGTTCGTCAGCAAAGTGGCCCAGTCTCGTGTGTCCTATCATAGAGAAATTTCATTAAAGTTTCTATACACAAAATTTTTAGGGAAACTAATATAAAAGTAAAGTTGATGAAAAAAAAATCTTCCAGACTTTGAAAGTTCAGAGAAAGAAGAAAATATGAACTCATGATCCTCCTCCAGCTTGAGAACGCATCTCCACCTTTTGTCTCTGATAAGAAACTATTAGTAAGAGAATCCTACGAGAGCTTCTTTAGTTCAGATATTATATATAGTTTTCTGTGTCATGTATCAGAAGTGTTCAGGACACATTAACTGGATCGCAGGCCATGCAAACACAGCCTACGACCAACGTTGCCAGGCTTGGTTTAACCCAGTATAATATTTGCATCCGACCAATAAACTAGTAAAGATATCAGTAGTAAATAACATATAACAACATTTTTTGCGCTGGCATTACTATTCCTGGACTGAACGATGGAGGCGACTGACCTGTTATTTTCTTTTTATCGTATTAGATTACCAGAACCCAGGGGGTCTTGCCGCCACGCCTGGACTAGAATGGTCTGAAGGCACGCGGCCACCGTAACTACAACCATCACTACATCCCACCCCAGCCATTACACAGACAACAGGACCCCTGCTGGACCAGACGATCTTAACGATACATTACAAGGTTGGACACTCCCACGCACCCCACCACGCCACAGGTATCTATACCTCTGTTGTCCGTCTGGTCTGTCTGGGAATCTCCTCAACACTAGCCCTTCCGTCGTGCTCCCAGGGAAGGTGTAATTGGAAAGTGGTACTCAGGTTAGCCTTTCAGATGAAATCACTGTTGGGAGTAAGATGGGACGAGATTTGGTGGTTTTGTCAATTATGGAATAAGAAGAAGCTGTTATGGTACGGATGGTTGTGGGTGGACGTAGTGGACATGGAAGATTTAAAAGCTTTTTTTTTTTGGGGTGGGGGGGGAAGGGTGTGTGTGAGGCAGACGTGCTGGAGGATAAGGTAAATGGTGATGGAGAGATGGTGATGGATGTGGATGAAGCAGGTATTAGGCATGGAAACAGTAGGAGCGACAGAGGCATTCGTATCGGTGGAAGATCAAGTCAACTCACACTACTACTACACACCCTTCTATATGGATCCTCTGTGTCCAGTACACAGGCAAGAAACTATGACAGTTTAAAAGTTGAGAAGTTAGCCCATAAGATTAGCATCATCACTGATGGCCTCTAAATCCTATGGATATGTTGAATGCGAGGAAAAAAAATGTGGCCGGTGATGAGGCCCATGTTCGGGCTGTCGACGGCTTGTCACTATTGTCCCCACCTACCACCACGGCCGACGTTACCAGGGACCAGCAGGCAGGCCGACCATCACACATCCTGAGTCCGTGGTTAGAGGATGTGAACACATGGGACATCCATGGTGAGGGTGGAAGGTCCTATGGCACATCATAGGTCCGTAGGTGGAGGATGTGGAAAGGACGCCAGTGTGGAGTAAGGGAGATCCCACGAAAGGACTCGGGAAGTTACGGATATTCCAAGAAGGATATCATCATTCTGAAATGATTAAGCAAAAGAGAGAGTGTAATATCCAGTGAGGAATGACGGGCTGCCCTCCAGTATGAGGACACGAAATGCCTAGCGAGACGCGTCTGGTGAGGAAGACAGAAGACAGAGGGGCTGGACACCGAAGCGCTGAGCTAGACGACAGCGTCTGGACACGTACATCCTGCCTGCCCGTGGCGACGTTAAGTGCCGACATGACAGTCGTGACTGCAGGACCAAGGCTTATCGACATGCATACAAGGACTCTGTAACACCTGACACACTCGCGGGGTTACTCTAGCATACGTCGTGTGCTACAAACACCCTCCTCGTCAACCCTCACCACAGCAGTAATAAACCTGTTTTACCTCCGTCAAAACCCCTTACAATTCCTCCTCCACCGGGTGACCAACGTTATCCCAGCCACATCTGACAGCAACCGAAGTTCCAGCTGGGCAAAGCTTCTCTAGCACTTGGCCCTTCATACTTCCAGGACCACTTGATCTACACACACCTTCCCTTCCACTTGACCAACAACTATCAACATCAACCAACCAACGCCTCTCATCTAACCTCCACTTATAAGCACTTATTCCACTACCATTCCAACTAAAGCTACCGTCCGTCTTCGATTATCTTCCCTCCACATCAAATAATCCCCAGCCGCTAATTAACCAGACAGGGAGACCCTCATCTATACCTCCCCTAGCGCTGCTGCCCACCTGCCCAGCCTCTCCCAGCCGGCTACGTCAGCCCTGGCCGTACGGAAGCGTGAAACAGGACATTATCAGGTGATGCTTGGCAAGGTGGAAGGCGACTCGATTACCAACATACCTCGTCCACACTCTCACAGGCCGCTGCAAGGGAGGAACAGAAGCGAGGAGGAGGATGAACACAAACTCTCCGCACATATGGTCACTTATGTGATTCACTTCCAACTACTCTTCACCTGGCTCGTAAGTCGAATCATGAGACCAGAGCTTCCCACCATGACCATGACCATCTGGTTGCACACATCACCTCCACCTGTCCCCCTCTATCATCCTTATCACCACTACACCACACAGTAAGATATCCATCATCACACCCACCCCACATCACCGCTGCCATCCTTTACCCCTTTAATGCAGCGCTAACACTTGCCCACGGACTGACTAGCCATCCGAAACTGGAGACGTTAAGGGCGAAATGAACGAATGGACAAAAACGCATGGGAGAGGACCGCCCTTAGCTGTGCTCCTACATGTGCCCATTCGCCTGAAATGGCTATGATGGAGGACTCGCGATGAGCCTGGCTACCAAAGATCCTTATGTCATCCTCGTTACACTGAGGCTCTTTGGGCACCCCTGATACCTAGACCCACCACCACGCCCTGGGTCCAGCATGACTCTGATCCTTGACTCAGTGTCATACCGGACTTGATGACGTCCTGGACTCGGATGAGGTTCCAGACTTGTCGTGAACCCAGTCCTGTAGCAACTCTGGACTGCCTGGAACCCTAGACTTGGTGAGAACAACCCTCCCTGGACTGAAGGTCACCACACGCCACGACTCTCCAGGTAATCCGAGACCAGACTCACATGTCAACCCTACATCTCACGTCTGCCAGGCTGTACAGACGAGAGTAGCAGCCGAGAGAAAGCCACAGGTGAACGTCCACACATTCTGTTTACCAACAGTTTCTCCAAGTCAGTGACTCTGCTCCTGACGCAAAGGTTAAGGGGAAGTAGGACGCTGGTGACACGCGGACGAGAGAGAGAGAGAGAGAGAGAGAGAGAGAGAGAGAGAGAGAGAGAGAGAGAGAGAGAGAGAGAGAGAGAGAGAGAGAGAGAGAGAGAGAGTACAGGAGGGTTCTAATGGTAATTATGGTCGATCTGACGTGTGTGTGTGTGTGTGTGTGTGTGTGTGTGTGTGTGTGTGTGTGTGTGTGTGTGTGTGTGTGTGTGTGTGTGTGTGTGTGTGTGTGCAGGTGAACAGGAGGGGCACTACCCTAACATGCAAATTCTAGAGAAATCTGGCATTATAGACGGGACTGTCATGACAGGTAGACAGAGGAGGGGCCCCTGAACATGTCACACACTGGGGCCCTCCACACAGGTTCTTTGGTGACACCTGTACATGTTACAGGTGTGGAGGGATTGCTGCTACTGCCCTCTATGGATGACGTGTGGTACCCCCACCCACAAGCCTTGCGTCAGTGTCTAAAGGGCGGAGTTCTCCAGGAGCCGAGTCAGCGTTGCCAGCATGGATTTCTTAAGGAACCGTGTCAGTGTTGCCAGCATGGACGAGGGAGACCATACGACCTCGCCAGCAGCAGACGGGAAGTCTCCACACACACACACACACACACACACACACACACACACACCGTTAACATCACATCCACCACGCGTCCCATCGTCGGTAAACGCTAATACATATTCGTTCTCTATCAATGACAAGCGCTGGGCTGGACACTATATCATGTGGGCATAACGGGAGCTTACGTTTAGTACCTCATAGCACGTATGATACACAGGCGACCCCCGGGACACAGTGGTACGGTATAGTGAGGCCAGCAGTCACGACGTCGGGATAATATTAATGGCGGTATAGATCACAGAGGGATGTGAATGAATGCAGTACACTGGTGATTTAGTCGTGACGTAATAGCCTCAGATCTGGTGCGGGAGAAGTGAGAGTGGGGGGAGGGTGCGGGAGAAGTGAGAGTGGGGGGAGGGTGCGGGAGAAGTGAGAGTGGGGGGAGGGCGTGTGAGAACGGAGGGGTGAGAGTGACAGAGGACGGGTGAGAGTGACGCGACGAATGACATTTGGAAAACATGAATAACCCGAAGAGTGTGGGAGAGAGGTGATGGAGGATACCAGTGCGGTGGGAGTGAAGAGGAAAGAGAGCGGGACACGTGGGGAAGAGAGAGGGAGGGGTGAGAGGAACGGGGACACGACTGGAGTGAGAGTGTGGAAAGGGCAGGTGGTGAGGGTGGTAAATATGGAGGAAGGGATGGCCGCGCACGCACTCACACACACACACACACACACACACACACACACACACACACACACAGAATAACAAACGAGACAAACTGTCTGCTGGCAAGAACAGCTTTCAGGTATATGTATAAGGAAATATTTAGCAAGCTGTTCACATCCTACATAAGGCCAAAGCTAGAAAATGTTTCTTGTGTTTGGTCACCGCACTTAAACAAGCACAAAGAGCTAACAGAGAAGACACAGAAGAGGATAACAAAGATGGTGCCAGAATTAGGCGAGATGGGTTACAATACAAGGCTTAGAAGCCGTGAATTTCCCCACCAAAGAAGAGAGAAGAGTGAGGGGTGATTTAATCAAAACTTCCACATCTTCAAAATGTACTGGTAAAGTTTACAGTGAACAGTTCCTCAAGGGATGGAGCAACAAGAGGACATAACACGAACGTAAGCATGAAACTTGTTGAGACGAGAAAAATACGTCTACAGCATAAGAGTGGCGGATGAACGGACGAACTGGACGAAGACGTAGTAAATGTGGACAGCATACAAAAGTTTCAGAAGGCTGTGAGATAAACATTACCACGTAACTCATTTTTGAATATAAGGGTTACATCATGACATTATCAGCGGATGAGGTGGCCAAGCAACGCACCTCGTCAATTATTGCGTCACGGAATATAATGACGCAATACATGTGCGACGTTTACATCTTACGTAGTGTTTTTCCCCCTCACGCCGGGTGCGCTAATTTGTTGTCAAACTGGTCCGCTACAACTGTCCAGACAAGGGAGGAGACAAGCCAGGGCCACTGGACCCGATGAAACATTAAACCTCTAAGTCCACGACCTCCAAACATCGGGCTTCACATCCACGACCTCCAACATCAGGCTTCGCATCCACGACTCCAAAAATCAGGCTTCACATCCACGACCTCCAAACATTAGGCTTCGCATCCACGATCCCAAACATCAGGCTTCACATCCAAGACCTCCTACATCAGGCTTCACATCCACGACCTCCAACATCAGGCTTCACATCCACGACCCACCGAGACCACTTCCTCATTCCCTAGACTAAGGCCGTGACACAGGTCTCCTGTAGCCTGGGGGAGGTAGTGTATCCGAGGCAGGGTTCTTATGCCAACACCATCAATATCGCAGTACCTGCCGAAGGCGATAGCGACGTGGGGGCCACCGCTGGGCTTCACTCACGCGGAAACTACTCTCAAGTGTTCCGGTTTTGGCCCCTGGCATTGAGGTGTCAACGGGAGGAGTTGGTCGCGTTGAAAGTCATCAAATAACAAATGAACTTCCATAAAAAAATAACCATTTAATCGTGCATTTGTGTCAAGAGGAGGAGGATGCAGCCATGAATACTGATAAGGTTGACTAATAGGCTACAAAACACACTGACCGATCATCCAAAATGGGCGGATGGCTCTTGTAATCCTTTGCTACAAAGATGTGGCCGCGGCAAATACGAAAAAAAAAAGTGATAGACTTACCAAAACATCACCTGTATTTCACAATACTAAAGTGGCTTTCAGTCAGCTGGGCTGCACTGGTAATATAACCTTGGCTTTCTTAACTTCGAAGTAACCAATAAAATAATTAAGTGAGAGAGTCAGAGCGTGCAGTAAACCACGTCCACCTCGCATGAAAGAAAAAACGGATGCCCTGTAAACAAGATCAATCAGAAAACGTGTGTGACGGATGGCTGACTAAAATATCATCACCATCTGATGAAGGTCTGCAAAATAAGAGGTAACACAAGGCATGTGTAAGATATACGCAATATAAAAAATCCACTTAAGAGCCATAGTACCACATGGAAACGTATGCAGTTGACCCTTTAAAATCCACGTCACCCAGACTGCCCGTGATGTTCCTACACAACAAACACAGGAAGAAAACGGTAAGGAGAAGGCGAGAGGAAAACGCGAAGAGGGGCCAGTTACCAAGTGCTTCCCCGGGACACCTCTCAGCGTAATTACACTCAGATCAATTTCTCCTGCTGGGTGAAAGCGAACCTTCAGTGCCTCATCGCGTGACAAAAGATCATGTTTTACTATCAGTTAACGACTGTTCGTATCACCACAAACCTCTAACCCAACCCGATAAGGCAAGTCGTCCACTCCCATGACAAGCCAGTCATCACGTAACCAATCTCGATCCTCGGTAACCATGCCCACACCTTCAGAACGAGGCCAGAAAAACGACTTGCCCATAACCCTAAGCTGCTCCTTCCACGACGGGGCAATCCAGGCGTCAACAGAGGGCTGGTGTGAGCGAGCGACACATGAAGCAGGTGCTGGAGGACTAGCCACAGCCACACACATGGTAAATAATGGGCGAAAGTTTTTTTTTCTGTTATTCTTTTTTTTTTTCCCCGGCTGTGCTGCGAGTTGCCTGGCCCGAGGCGGGACTAGCCGGCTAATGGGGCAACATGTGACCCGCATTTCATGCTCACCTGCCTGCCGCTCCCGATGGGCACCTTGAGACACCACTCTCACCCGCTTCTGATCAGCAATCAAGAGGTTACGTTTGATGCACAAGATTACCTCCTCATAGGAAACCATGAGTGATCTTAAGGTGGCCAGGGTGGATTTGGAGTCGGGGTGAGAACAGACATCCAGGCCCCGAGGGACCTACAATTACTGACCGCAACTTTCGCCTTCGGAACTGTCAGACGCCGGTGGCTGGCCCCTGGAGCGCTAACGTCACTTTCATACTGGTGTCATTAGCACCATCAGTGGTGGTGGTAGTGGTGGTGGTAGTGGTGGCTCGCCCGGGAAGCAATGACAACGTTATTTTCATACCACGGTCATTACCACCAGTGGGAGTGGTGGTGGCAGGGCTGGAAGGAGTGGCAATGATGCGACAGATGGAGATGGGATTTGCTGGTGGCAGAAGGCGTGATGGTAGAGGTGGCAAATTCTTCAACTCCCCACAGAGTAAGGGAGCAGTTCTCCTCTACCACGCCTCTCATGACAAAGACCAACAAACTGCTAAAAATCCCTTCTCGAGCATCTTCCATACTTGTTCAAAAACCGCTAACATCCTTATTGTGGCATCTTGTGTACTTCCACGGCTAACAAACCCTCCTCTTGCATATCATATACTTGACCAAAAATCAAAGATGTTTTTATTCTCTCTAAGAAAACATCCAGTGGGCCTTCCTGTCATTCTGTACGAAGAGCTATGTAAATCATCATTTGCAGTACGAGATATCAAACTCCCTTGTCCATCTTAGAACCTCCGGACTTAACACCTCTCTCCTCCAGGTCAACTAATCAGGATCAATTGATCATCAGTGACTGCTAATCTCCATATGAAACTCGGCATCCCTGTGACTAAATAGCCATCGTGATGACCATTCAAGAGGATAATTTAATCATAACCTTTCACACACCGCGTAGAGCCTGGAGATAGACGTATCTCTCATCATCCCTTCACTACAGACATCCCCTGTGCTGGCAATACTGCAGCAGCAGCAGCAGTAGAGGAAGAGAGGAGGAGGTGGTGGAGATGGAGGATGATTTTCTATCCTCCACACATCACGTCAAGTCTCCCCGGGCATGGGCTCAACCTTAACTAAATCACGAAGGAAGAAAGCATGTCTAACGACCACATATACCTCGACCACACCCAATATCAGACAACAATAAGCACGTTTTCACATTCTTCACAGTCGCCGAGAGAAAACGCATGAGGATCCACCTTCCAATTGCTGTTCTCTCTAACCCAATCACCGGCATCAGGCTGGCTCGAGATTATGAAGCTTCTGGTGTGCCTCTAATGCACCATGGGTGACCTCTGTGCTCCTGGGAGTGGAGCACCTGTTTCAGAGTGGTTCTCTCTCAGGCTTCACGTCGACTGTCGCCTCCTGCACCCTGGACACCCTCCCAAACACTATCTTCAACTGGCAGAGAAGACCTTCCCGCAAACTCTTTATTCTAACCACAACATGAGCAGCGCTGGATTAATATTCTGACTGCCTGTGGCTAACTGGTTCAAATGGTCCAACAGTTATGTACAAATCATTTTCATTCAGTCACGTACATGAATTTGATTCTGAGTAGACTGGGAGAAGAACTATGGAAGAAGATACTATGGGTGTCTCTGTACTACCGTAGATGGATGTATGCTATAAGTCATCTTCTCCAAATTAAACGTCGACTTTTACAAACACACCAACACACAACCCAGCCAAAAAGGTCGCTTCCTAGAAAGCGCCCCCTGGAGCTGGCCACTCCCGCTACGCCACTGACGATAGACTGATAAATAAAATATCCCCCACTCCTGATTTTTCTCTCGTCTGCATCATCCATTTTAGGAGGTCATACACTTCTGTCCTAAATCCATCTGATGGACCAAGTTCCTCTGGTTGGCCTGGGGCTGCAGCTCCCCCAAGGTTAATGCCCCTCAGGACAAGAGGGATAAATAAACTCGTCAATCATGAACCAGCGTCACGGTGAGTCCCATCTACAACGGTAAGTCAGGTCCGAGAGTCGTATAAGGTACGGTAACAACTGTTACCTGTGAGAGGAACTTTCTAAATCGACACCGTTAACTCAGTCTCAGGCGAGAGAATTCGGATGACAGACGAGTGTAAGGGAAGTGACTAATCACTGACAGGCCAGATGGAGGGAGGGAGGGAGGGAGGGAGGGAGGAGAGGGGCACCAATAACGTTATGCAAATCACTGTTGTGTTACTGGTCATCAATCTCCATCGTTGACGTCTCCACTTTCTAACCTTTAATCCGACACACATCATTTTCTAAAGCATTACTTCGCCGTTTACATCTTCAGCTCAGTCAGTGGCACTGTATTAAGTACCGTCAGTCCGTGGTACTGTATTAAGTACCGTCAGTCACTGGCACTGTATTAAGTACCGTCAGTCAGTGGTACTGAATACATGGGATTAAAATAACGAAGAAAGAAAAAATCTATTCCATAAGTAGCAATATGGTGTCCAGCTAAACATACATTCAATACATAGCCTCTACCAAACACCTTGCACCTCGAGATCAAACACCTGTAACATATCAACACCACAGATGCCAACACAACGTCCCAGTTAAGATACCACCACAGCAAGACACTAACACCAGGACCGACCATCATATGGCCATCATGATGATGCAAAGTATCACAGCTGCAACGATTTGGAAAGCCAGTGAAGCATCCCGCTTCTGGGCTGGAGGACTGACTGTGTTGCCTCACACAAGTCGCACTGACCCACAAGGACGGAGGAACCTGTCCCCTGCGCAGGACGGCCTCCGTCTGACTGCTTCTGTTTTTTGAAGATCCTTCGACCTTACAAAATCCTGATCAGTACAGACCAAGGTCAAAGGACACGACAGTTGTTTCTACAGGCAGTTGTGTCTGATTACCCTGGGCACGTACACCTCACACACGCAACACGTGGCAAAGGTAACGCACGTGGTGCTGGTGAGACATGCGTCACAAGTAAAACACGTGGCAGAAAATAACATCGGCGTGATAGGTCGCGCATGATATCGGTAGAGAAGACGCGTTACGGGTCACGGAGTCGTCACAGGCTGCAGACGCGCTGCGTCACACACATACGTGACACCTTTGTGGTAGATTGGATAGTAACCTATAACAATATACGAGATGACGGCCCACACCCCCAGACCCCTGCAACACATGAACGTAAAAAGGCAAACACACGTGTCATTCCAACACTCCAGCAACTGGGTCAAGTGAGCTGACATCACATGAACCACATACACCAACAATATTCCCCACACTGCCACAACACCCACAGTTCACCTGCGGAAACATGCCCCCACACTGCCACAATACCTATACTAGACCCACGACAAAACACCTAACACTGCCATACGCGACTCACACTACGTCCATGGCAACACTTCAGTGACACCCACAGCACAGCACACACACTGCTACAGCATTCGTGCTACACTCTGGATAACAATCTGTCTGCATGTTCATCACCTTCGCCTGGGCGTCATCCACCTTCAACACCAGTGACATCCAACCCAAACTACGTACATAGAGAAGCTCTCAAGCTTCCAGTGTGATGAAGGACACGACTGACCCCGCACGAAGCAACCACACTCCCCCTGCTCACCTAGACCTCACTAGGTCGTGTCAGCGGGGATCACAATGTAGGTCACAACAAGAACAGAAGGTCAGGTCAGCCAAGGTCAACCGTACAGGACACACAAATACCAGTGGCTATCACCGCTAGATAGAGCAGCAATGTGGGTCACGTCATCAGGATGGCAGAGGTCTCTGCGCACACCAAAGAGGTCACTTACTTATCATAAAGACCGTAAAGCTTAGCTGGACTTTATCAAGGAGGAGACACCTGTTGCCAGCGTCTCGCACGGTGCGCCTAAACCGTATTCTACCGCCGGGTAGAGGGGTCAGTGCTAGTAGCAATGTTCCCGGTTGAACTCCAGCACCAGGAATCACCTGCATCAACCTGCCTCATCATGGATTCTCGTGCGAGGCGACTTGCCCGGCACGCTGCAGGAATGCTGACCTCTGGGTTACCTACCGCAATACACGGAAGCATCGACTAAGTATTGCCAGCTGGTTAGGCCATGCGAGTGAACTGGCCAATGGCTGCTTCTTACGTTGGTCTCAGGGCCGTCTTCTACCCCTCGCACCTCAGCCAGCGACCAAGCTTCCTCAGTGAGGACAGGGTCTATCATGCCGTATGATGATGTGGGAGGTAGATCAGGCGTGTTCCTCCAGCCAAAGCCAGGGACACAGGTGCCCTGCCAGTCACAGGAGGGGAGCAGGTGTCACGCACCAAATACATAATTGTCACGGGGAAAGGCACCGAGCTGTAACGTATTGTCACTCGGACCTTCATGGGGTGACGCACCAGTCGCTGTTGATCACAACACATTTATCAGTCAGGTACGATCCTGAAGCCTTCACTCCCAGTGCTTTCTCTAACTGAAAAACTCCCTCGCATCCCGAAGCAGTTCCTCCCAACCACATGTCGCCCATCTGATCCATCTCTTCCATCCTCAACTCTTCAGTCCCACCTCCAGTCCCTTCCTCGTAATCTCCCAGACCCAATCACCCTTTTCATCCGATCTGTGAAGCAATAACATAATATCCTCTTGGCAAATTCAGGCCTAAACAACGCACCCAGGCTTATACAACACACTTGAATCTGCAAAGAACATCCTGGAATGGGCATTACACCTAGACCAGCACAACACATCCAGGCCAACACAGCTCACCCAGGGCAACACAGCACACCCAGGCCGCGCCGGAAACCCTCGCCACCCAGGCAGGGTCTACCTCCACTTGGGCGGCCATATGATAAGTCCCAGCACGTCAACAAACCTCGTTAAAGCGTCGCCTCGCGTCCATACCAGTGAAGACAATAAGAGTGGAAATAAAGGGAAGATTTTGAAAGAAAGGTGTAAATCACTGCGTCGTGTTCAGTCATATTGCAACCTGGCATGAGAAAAAAAAAATCAATTCTTGTTCAACAAGGCGTGTCTTGCACTGCATTTGTTTTGGAAATCTCAGAGATCATAACTCCATTCCGGTCCTGAAGCCTGGCTCCATACTTGGTTAATGCTTCCTGTGTTTTCACTCACAGTCCCGTATGCTCCAGCATTCTCTCCTCCCTCCCACCTGTGACGGGAGTCAGCCAAGGAGACTCAGGTGTGGTGACGCGTTACGACTCCACCGTCACGCATGGAAATGACGGTGTGAAGGACAACATCTCTCTCTCTCTCTCTCTCTCTCTCTCTCTCTCTCTCTCTCTCTCTCTCTCTCTCTCTCTCTCTCTCTCTCTCTCTCTCTTCTACCGAATACACATAGATGCAAATATCTGTGATGGAGTGTCTTAAGCAAGACAGTAAGTGAGGGTGCGTGTGTCTGAGGCGAGAAATGGGTGTGTGTGTGTGTGTGTGTGTGTGTGTGTGTGTGTGTGTGTGTGTGTGTGTGTGTGAGAGAGAGAGAGAGAGAGAGAGAGAGAGAGAGAGAGAGAGAGAGAGAGAGAGAGAGAGAGAGAGAGAGAGAGAGAGAGAGAGAGAGAGAGAGAGAGAGTAAAAAAAAGTGTGTGTGTGTGTGTGTGTGTGTGTGTGTGTGTGTGTGTGTGAGGGTGTGTTGGTGTCCTGCCCCTGGCTGCAAAAGGCGTTCCCTGCGACACACCACGCGTGAGAGGGGGACGATGGGAGGGGGAGACCACCCGATATAGCTAGCACCGTGGGTGACGAAGGACGCCGCGCCCACACCTTCAAGGTAACCACTCGGACCGATACCTCTCATACCCAGGTTAATCCCCCGACAAGACCGGCACTACACCCGCTGAACAAAGCAGGAACCCAAGCAACACCCTGGAGAAGAATCCCATGAAAATAGCACTAAAGCAGAGAGAGAAAAAGAAGAAAAGATATGTATATTCTGACATACAATGGTAAAAGAGAGAACACCACAAATGCAAGAATAATATTCATGCTGAGGGAGAGACATGTCGGCTGATTACCACACAAAGCGAAGCCTTACATCACCATTTCCAAATATCAATTTTCTTATGAAAATGAAAGTTGAAACTAAACACACACACACACACACACACACACACACACACACACACACACACACAAGGATTCATACTTTCTCAACATTTAAGAAACAATGGCGTCTGATAGGCACGAGATCATGACGATAGTCTTGTTTTATTCTGCCAGTTATTACGACACCGAGAACTGAGCCACTTCTGCAGGAAAACCTCTTCCGTGAGGCAACGAAATGACCATCAGCATTTCCTGCGAGAGCAAGTTGGTCATCACGCCACCACCTGAGAGATGGCGCTGCCACAGTCTTGACTCAAGGTACGTCAATATTCCGAGGATGGAATGGAATGGGATGGGATACGATGGGATGGGAGATGGACAAGGGGAAAATGAGAGTTACCATAACACGCGTGTGTCCACAATACAACCGTCATCTCCACAACCCGTAGTTCCACACAGCTCCATAACACCCCACACACCCTCATACAGACCCGTTCCCTCACAACTCCAACAACCACAACCCCACAACGCTCACTGAAAATGCCGGGGGACCAGTAGTCCGGAGAGATGAGGTAAGCTGAGGTGATCCATTGGCAGTCCATCCGTACGGGTGACCCCCAGTGACCAGGCAAACTCGGAGGGAAAGTCCCCTTTGCATGAGTGCTCCTACGAGTGTGGCAAGGCACCGTTCACATCATGAGGCCGGACCTTAATATAACAAAGAGCAAACAATTCCTACTGAAGTAAATTTAATCGGCTTTTGTTCGACGTGAATCACCTGCAAGCCGTCCGTCCCCCTTCCCTCTCCCTGGTCTCTGAAACCCGCTGACAATGTCAGTAATTTTACAGTCGTTCGCGAAAAAGATGAAGGAAAGAAAAAGGAAGGTGGCGAAGGTAAGATGTCGGGCCGCGCCGTCCAACCATGGCGGGAGAGAAAGACTGTCTGTAGCAGGTGATTACGGCTCGGTGTGCCCCAGATAAAGGAAGTCACCGTGATCCCCTGCGGCCCCCCTCAGGACGTGATTATAGCGTGATGTTCCTCGGATAATGGGAGTCATCCTCTGCCCTGGTAGTCCTCTCAGGACGCGGGACGGGGTCCTGTTCGCCTCGCTGGACGGGGCGCTTCCCCAGCGACACCATCATCGCTTCGTTAGTGTGGCGTGGCACAGTCAGGATCGGCCAGTCACGATGAATGAGATCTCCTTGGGCGGCCACCCAATGAATCGTTTCAATTGTTGTCACCGTTAAAAGAAAATCTCAAAATTCTACTCAACAAATGTCTTTTTTATAAATATATATAATTTCTTCATGATGAAAGATTTCTAGCCAAGTTGCCTTGGATTGTCTCACTCTTCCCTCAACTTTAACAAAAATACATTTACACTTAAAAGAACTTATTCCTTACGTAACTACAGTCAAGCATACATGCCTTCCGACGCCTACTGACACACAGGTCTTCGCCAACATAATGCCAACAGCAGGCTTATAAGCCCACCTGAGCAGGTGATACAAACCTCCCACGTTGCTTCAACAATATCATGATACAAAACAAAGGAATACACTAAAGTATTCACACACACACACACACACACACACACACACACACACACACACACACACACTACAGTTACCAGCGCCTCAGTTATTTCCTTCAACCTACGAGTAGTTCCGGGTGACCACATCTTCCTTCCTCAAGTCGTGACCTGTGACTCACACTCTCCTGACTACATCCTAAACGCCACAACTGCATCATAAACTGTATCTACAGCCATCGCACTAGGCCGCCATGGAACAGTGTACCCTGGCTCTCACGGCCACTACGTTGATGTACGTTAAGTTCCTCTAACATTACCAATACATCGGAAATATGAATCGTAGGGGGATTTACGAATATCGAGCACTGAAGAACTGATGTCTTGAGTTACCGACCTTTACCAGCCAATTCCGCCATCCATTTGCCTTTACGTCAGTGCCAATCACTGACGTAACTCCGGTGCCAGTCTCAGACCTAACCCCAGTGTCAGTCACCGCCCTGAACTCAGAGTAAGTCATTACCCTGAACCTTAAGCCAGTCACTATCCTACGCCCTGGGCTACTCACTGCCTTGACCCCAGAGCCAGCGACTTCCCCGGCTCCAGCCAGCGTCAGTCAGCGACACGTAGCCCTGGCCTGAGTCAGGATCTAATAAGAACTCTGGCTAAAACCTTCCCAACTTCTGTGGCAGGTCTTGTGACCTGAGTTCTCAACGCCTCCAAAACTCTTCCTCAGTCTGACATGAGAGACGTAACCGCAAATAAAATTCCCGCTCCCTCCACGTATCCTTCACTGTCGCCTCACCACAGCTCCTGGTAAGGTATGGTGTCAAAAAACCTAGAAATATCCCTTCACGTATTACCCCATAACACACGTTTACTTTATACTTATATCTGATATCTAATCAACCTTAACGAGCAGTGTTTGGACCATAAACGATTAAAGTAAGGACACTGCTATGGGCGTTGTCCGGAGCATGTGTAATGTTAGCAGTGCCTGGAGCATGGACACTAAAGAAACCTTGGCAGGTGTTCATTATCACTGTAAGAGGAGTAGCACCCCCAGGCGCCGCCGCCGCCTCCCTCCTCACACTCACCGGCCACCCACCACACTCAGCCGTCACCCTACCGCGCACCCTTCCCTCCCTCAGCACTCACAAGTCATCCTGCTTTCCTCCACACTTTCAACAGTCACCCTCACTCCCTACAGACTCTCACTAATCTTCCTCCCTCCCCCATACTCTCATCACTCACTCCCTCCACACACCAGTCGCTGCCCTTCACACTGGCACCAACCCGAACACACTATTCCTCCCTCACACCACACTGTACCAGGAACAATCAGGTCTTCACAATCAGTCACGTTACAATCACAGCACAAGATTCGTATCCTTCCAATCTTTTCTATCTATCCACTCACACAAATAGACAATGATTACATTCATTAAAGTCTAAACACTATGGTAAATCCAAGTTTCAGGTCTGCATGACACCTCCTGACGCGGCTCCATCAGTAGGACTCTACTCTTCCTACAGCCTTGCCTTCTTCGCTGTTAAGTACCCATGTGCTGACAAGGCTGCGGTACCTCCAACACCCACCTCACCCAGCATGGTGTCCAGCAGTCTCAGCAAACTGTTCCCACAGTGTACATGTCCTCCACTCATCTGCATCAACGTCTGGAACTCGGCGAAAAACAAACTCTATTCCTCACCTCTCCCTCCCTCTGTCAGATGGAGCCAGGATAAACACTTGGAGCAACCAAACTCAGCAGGATTATAACACAAAAATATTGACTAAAAACCTTGAATTGTAGTTGTGATAACAGTGCGGAACTGCACCTCTGCTGCGACGTTAAGGTCGAGCACCGCAGCAGATAGCCATCAGGTAATGGACCTTACCGATCCCTCGAGGTCTTCATTCTCATTATCATCATCACTCTCACCAAGACGAAATAAATTCATGAAGAAATTCCGGCGATAATCGAGATTGGCAACTGCCATTAGGTTCTGTATCCGAAAGGGATCGAGATATGGACGACAGCCTTGGAGCCTGGCAGCTATTTCGGACCTGCCTGCAGCCTTGGAGCCCGATATGCCATGAGTCTCTAGAGACCACAGGCATCCGTGGGAAAAGGTGTGTGTGTGTGTGTGTGTGTGTGTGTGTGTGTGTGTGTGTGTGTGTGTGTGTGTGGGAGATTTTAATGAAATTATGTTGGTGTCGCGGACTCCAACACTGGGTCAGAGTTGAGAGCTGAGGATTACAACAGGACAGGTGCCGCCTGACGGAGACCAGAATGTCGGGGTCGGGAATACAACAGCACAGCACCAAGCTGGCTTTCTTAGCTTAGCTTTCATGACTAACTGTGTTAATTTCTGAAAGAAACTTAGAATAAGCTTGATCCTAAGCAAATAACTTATGGCTAAGTACCTTAACTGCTTCAGGACTATTTTTGTCTCGCCGACGACGAATTCTACGAAATATGAGACTAGATGACCAGCTACTCTGATGTCAGCGTCGTCGCCATGCTTAACTTACGGTCTTTAATCAAGGCTTTTTATGATTTCCAGGAAAGCCTCCACCATTATTAATAAAGGGATCCTCAAGCCTACCGAGGATGACCGGGCCTGAGCAGGCGAGACATGTGGTCTCCAGAGGCTACATTCATCTGGGAAACGGGAACAAATTTCTGAAGATCATTCTCACGTGAAACTTTAAAAAGATTAGATGAAAGTTCTAGGCTATCTCCTTGTGTAAGTGCTGATTCATATATCGAAATCTTTTGACCATTTGTTTAACATTCTGGTCGGGTGTGAGACTTGCCTTCCCTCGCTTTACCTTCACTAACTTCAAAGAACAGTTTCTCCAACTGTGGCTTCCCACTGAACCTGCCATACTCCCCCACTAGGATCACAGACTCCCGCAGAAAAGTGATGGTGATTCGCTCCACGCAAGTATCTCTCTATGAAAGTCTCACCCATGGGGAAACGTCCTCTCCAGTGGTTACCCCGGGTTACTCTAGCCTATACCTACATCGTCCACCCACCGCAGGTAATAACAATGATACATGAGAACACTTTTACGTGACACCGGTGTGGCGTCCGTGACTTACCTGAATGTCTCCCTGCCACAGGTGACGACGACGACGATGAGGACGACGACAACTGCGACGACCCCTGGGAGCCGTCCATACCCCTGCTCCAGGCCGCCAGCCGCCCGCCCAGCGCACGGAGGGCCACACCCATCCTACGAGCCACGCCCGCCACCTCCCGCCCTCCAGAGCCTCCAGTGGGGGAGGGAGGAGTGGAGACCACGTGTCCCGCCGAGCTGCCCCCAGAGTCACTCTCCTGAAGCGCCGGCTGGACCGTCTTCGGGGAAGACCGGCCGCCCTCACCCGTGGAGTGGGCGGCAACCAGCGTGTGCGCCAGGAGAGCGTTGGTGCCATGCACGGGGCACGTAGGGGAGATGGTGGTGGGCATGGGGTTGGGTGGAGGGTGGTAGGAGTGATGGACTGGACTGTTAGGAGCACTACTTGGGGTAGTGTTGGAGGCTTGGGCACCCTGTGGCCGCTGTGTGGCATTACAGAGCGCGGCCAACTGATCCAGGGCTGAGGACAGTCGGGTTAGGTCGCCCGCCCATCTGGTGTCCGTACCCTCGGCATCACGCCCTCCGCTCACAGACCGCGATTCATCCCGCCCATTCACCGCCCACACATCTTCGAACCCCTCATCTTCTTCATCCTCGAAGCCGGCCACGTTCTCCTTGTCAGTGGCCGGCTGGCTTCTGGCCCGGGGCGGCCGAGCGTGTCGACCAGACAGGCGCTTCACGGAGCGGGGGGACCTGGCCGAGGCGGGTGTGTTGTGAGCCCTCTGGGCGAGGGGCGGGTGCAAGGAGCCCAACGGCCCGTTCAGCCGTGCCTGGAAGACACCCCTCAGACTGCGGGCGGCCGAGACACGGGCATGGGCAGTGGCGGGGTTGGGCGGTGCACGGAGGGGAGCGAGGGGATCGGACAGTAGGTCGAGGTGGCTACGGATCTTGGGCGGCTGCAGGTTGAGCGCCCGCAGCGTCTCCGTATGCCCCGTCAGACCTGCTTCCTCCTTCATGACTACGACTCCCTTATACTAATATCGTCTTAAACTACACTTATACGTTCACTTAAAGTTACACCTTAAGTCACTAAGAACAGTATACTACAAGTGAGCTTCACCTCCGGCAGGGCGGGAGGCGCCTCAGCTGATCACGAGGAAGTATTCTCTGCTTCACAAAGCAGTCGTGACAGCTCGACTAAACACACACAAGGTCTACAGACGCGTCTTTTCTAACACTCAGATAAGAACACTCGGGAATCTATCTTGTAATTCCTCTCGATATGAATGTATGTATGTATGTATGTATGTCACAAACTCAGTACTTGACAGTTTAGATAAGTGACATCGGTCCCTTCAGATGACTGGGTTGTGGCTATTCCTTCTGCAGTGGTGGTGAGAGGTAGGCGAGCGCTACACACTGCTGAGGGAGGCGTGAGGGAAGAAGACAGAGACAGAAGACCTAGTGATCCTGCCGATCATGGAGGAGCGAGTCCTGCGCTACGTGTGTGCTACTCATCCACGTCTGCAGGATGAGCACTCACAGGCCCGCCTGCCTTTTCACTCAGTACCTCTGCACCCACCACAACACAAGGGAAAACATTACATGAATAAATATGCCTCATCACTACTTTCCTCTCTCCCAACTGTAAACCAACACGAGTTGAAAACACCTTAAACATGCACGAATATACACAACAAATTAACATCGTAATCATATATATAAAAATCATTCTATCGACGATTTCAAAACAGCTTTACGTCTTTATATATATATATATATATATATATATATATATATATATATATATATATATATATATATATATATATATATATATAAAGAGCAGGGGCCCACGAGTTCCCTGTGAGGCACAGTGAAGGAAGGCAATATCAGGCTGGCTGAGAACTTGCCTCGTCACTTCCATTACCAACTTTTCTCGGGGGCGGCAGCAGCAGCGTCGGCCGCCCGGCCGGGGAGCTAACAGATCGCTGACGTCCTTCCTCCAAAGTCATCTTCTACACATTTCTTTTTTCTTTTCCTTCCGCCAGACTCTCTCATTCACTCTCAGTCCTCAGGGTGAAGCTTGAGTGTCCAATGTGAGCGTGCGTGCCTGTCTGTCTCTAATGAAGTCTTGGACAGTACTTCTGAAGCCTCGGACAGCGCGTCTGAAGCCTCAATTCCGTCTGAAGCCTAAGTAGCTTCTGCAACCATAATTACTTCTAAGCCTTACATGCTTCTGAAGCCTTGGACGGCACTCTTCGAGTCATTTCCTTCTTCTGTGCTTCTCTGACTGCCTTTATTCATCGTTGTTTTTCGGGTGATTATCTCCAGTGCCGCCACAAAGCAGCTAAGAACAAGATACTGTCTTCTTATTTGTCTCACTTTTCTCCCAGCTCATGACAAGTCTGGTGCACGTTCACACACACTCTACGTTCTGAGGATAACGAGTCCTGGCCAGGTGAGAGGTGGAGAGGGTGCGGGCGGCCCGCCCACACATACACACACGCCGCCGGTGCGGGCGTGAGACCCGATAATGACCCACCAAATAATCTTCCACCATCGTCACGACCCTCAGGCCAAGACACCCACCTACCTCCTTCACGCCCTCCCATATCCCTGCTGTACACACCCTCCGGGTCTTTGCACCTCTCCGGATATGTATATATGGTGCAGT
Source organism: Panulirus ornatus (assembly GCF_036320965.1). Lineage (NCBI taxonomy): Eukaryota > Metazoa > Arthropoda > Malacostraca > Decapoda > Palinuridae > Panulirus > Panulirus ornatus. The sequence goes on along the minus strand of NC_092236.1, from coordinate 3,471,514 downwards.
GGTTAGTGTTCCTTACCATTCACGAGTCGCCCAGGGTCGAGCGCATAGGTTCGAATCATGGTCGCAGCAGTAAGTCCACAGTAATTCCAGCTGTTCATCCTTCTCTAAGGATTGCTCGTAAATTAGGCACCTGGTCTTCAGTTGCACCTGCCGTCTCATCTCTCTCTCTATATGAACTATATGAACGACAGCGTGTCTTGATAGTTCTATCCACGAGCACTGACAGCATCGAACACTGGACGGAAGGTGCGCAAGTGAGCGAGAGCACGCGCAGGATGCCAGAGGTCTGGCACCGGACATGGCAGCCTTGGCACTCCCAGGAAACTGAACCCTTAATGAAATATCCTCCAGGGGTGTCGAAATGTCACCAGGAGAACCTCTCCCTCCAGATGCCAATCAGGTGCACTGCTGAAGGAGGACCCACAACCAGTGGACTGGTGCCCGTCCTTTGAGGTGCAGGGTAGTAATATTCCCAGCTGAGGTCAGGGTCACTTGTTGCTTCTTGCGTTACGACAGGTCATGAGGGAGGTCCTACACCTCCTTGGTGGCGGGATGACCGAGCTGGTGCGCCCAGAGAACTTATCTTTACGATCCTGAGGTTGCAAGATCTTTCATGGTCTTCACCATTACTTAACACTCATGACGACTTACGAAACCAAATGTGTTCGTGAGGGCTTTACCAGAACCACCACTACGGAGCCCATGGTATCCCGGCACCCAGGTCCTTCAGGCCATGCCCTAGGTCATCATCCCAAGATGATGACTTCACTGTCAATATCAGACCAGCGGCGGGGCGGAGTCCGTACTAACACAGCCACCACCCCATCACTATCCCTCCATCATTCATAATCACACCAAGATAGTGACGGTGGCCTCTGGCAGCTTTCTCCCGCCACACACACACACACACGCACACACACACACACACACACACACACACACACACACACACGAACAAACACACCCCGCCAAGATAATGTTTACAATATAAATGACAACTTTCCTCGAAGCGAGACACAGTGGGTGGGGAGGGATCTGTCACGGACACCACTCTCTCCCTCTCACCACCTGTCAACACCTGGCTGCCATATGCTATTAATCACCGCCACAATCACTTTGCCCACAATATTCAGCACACGCACTGCACGTCAACACACAAAGGAATCACAGGGTGAGGTTCCCGTATGTTTGACCACAATGTACCACACTCCCACCGCACGCCAGAAAAGAACAGAATCACAAAGGAAGGTTCTTATATGTTTTATTCATATTACATACAAGATTCCCCTATCATCAAGCTGACGTGCGGATTTCGTATATAATAAAAGTAACCAACTGTGAGTATATGACGTAGTTATATAATCAAACCTCCACCACTTTCCATCCAGGAGGAAAGACCCCAGAGAATGAGCCGGTCCTCTTGCCAGGCTTATGCTTTACACTTTCTCCACACCGAGACCGTTAATGAGATTCACAATACATTCATAATAACATCACTCTTACTCACTCGTCTCGCCCGAGCGCTTCATAACACAGTCGGAGTGAAACAGGATCCCTGGCGTTACACACACACACTAGTATGTAACACAATGTACACCATCGCGATGATATATATACAGAGTCTATATGCAAACAGTAAACGTATAGTCACATGTACTAATATCAACCCAAAGGAAGATATTGAATAACCACCACAGAGGAACGCAATCGAAGAAAGAATAGTAACCTTCACACTCATACACACACACACACACAAAACCGCACGTAACAACACACACACACACACACACACACACAAGCACAAAGGTACAGTCACTATCTTCCCCACCCCGCCCCCAAGCGCGCGCGCGCGTACACATACACACACACACACACACACACACACACACACACACACACACAACTAGGAGTTCGCGAGACCACTAAACAATGCAGGAGAGACGCCCGTCGCCATCACTTCGCCAAACACGGCGCCCGTCACTACGACCCTAGAGGGAAGTGGGAGTGGAGAGGGAGTGGCAGGAGGGAGGGAAAGGGATTATGAAGGAGGGTAGAGGGAGAGGGAATAAAGGAGTAGAAGATAATGAAATATATGAAGTAAAATTAATAAGTAAACGTGAAATATGCATATGAATAGGTACGTGATGAAGATCACCCAAAGAATGTATACAAAGGAAGAAAGATGATGAGGGGAGAGAACCCGGAAGTTTTAATGAGCCACAACAATGATGTTGTGCCAACAACAAGGGTAAATCATGATGATGGAGGACGCAGCAAGACCAGCCTTTCCCTGAGATGGTGAAGTTCTAATGACAGGAGGAGGGTCGAGCGCCGCATGCTGATCTACCAGATTACTTCACTACACATCTGTCCACTTGCTCGAGAGTGAAAGTATCGCATGACGCCTTCTGGGGAGGCGTTGGTCGCGCCGGTTGGCTGAGGTCTGTAATCTGCAAGACTCAGAGAGGGGTCGTCCGAGGGTTGTAATCCTGTAATCTGCAGGATTCGAGAGAGAGAGAGAGTGAGTCGTGCCGAAGTCGTAGGCCTGTAATCTGCAGGACTCAAGAGAGGGGTAAGCCGGAGTCTTAGGCCTGTAATCTGCATGAGTGGGAAGGTGGGCATCCCTCCCTCAATGCTCGACACCAGGAATAAAGAACTCGGATGTAATTTCCTAAAGTTGGGTTTGTATTCAAACTCTCGGCGCTTTCGGCGTCACGAGCACTTACAAGAGGAACGACGGAGAACTCCGAAGAAGGAGAGGGACTTTCTCGCCTTTAACAGAAGCAACACAAGTGGAACGTCCTCGACCCAGAGATTTAGGAAACTGAAGTGGCGTTTACTACACTAACTGATCCAGTACGAAATTACATTCTGTACAAACAGGACAAAACACGAATGTCACTGTTTCAATACAATACTATTACTTGCGTTTTATCTAATCACCTATCGATTTATTTCCCTTTCCACCATCTTTCCTTACACGGATTCTACGACTTTAAGAAATAATCACCTGTGTGCCGTTAAAAGGAATTAATGTTATCTGCAAATCTAATCAAAGGTAAACGAGGATCAGATATCCAAAACAAGTACAATATCCAATCAGACAAAGATTACATTCAACAACCACCATTATGACTCAGCTCTTAATGATGGCTGTCTTCTATCGCCACCAACCTCCTTCGGACACTTAGCTTCGAAAGATATGTATCTGCTGGAGTCCCTGACTTCCATATGAGATACGCAACTCCAAGTACCATCATCCAGGGATGCTGGGCTCAACGAGAGCTTACGTACCAGGGACAGCAACTTCGTAGGGATGCTGAGCTTCATGTGATGGTCACAAGGAGACGTTCAGATGTAAAGGACAGACAAGCCATACTGTCAGCTGCATACGAGTCTCCTACCTCCTAGCTAGACGCACCCAACTCCTATCGACGCCCACCTCAAACCCCGCATCCCTGAGCAGGGGTATGTAGTGTCAACAAAGTAAGACGGATAAACACACACATTAAATTTCTCTTCGCCCGACTCTAGCAAGCACTCTCCACGCACGCCTTGCCGCCTTTCTAACTGCACACCACAAGATACGACATAATAAACGCTCTCAGCTGACGTTAATAGCGATGTGAATGTTCGTCTTGGTAAAAATAACAAACAATTATTCTAATACGACGCATAATTCCTCTGAATGACGGACCCATGGTATATTCGAGCAGTCTCACATCCTTTGAAAAAAACAAAGCTGGTAACGACCAGATCCCGTACACGTACAGCTGGTAGCGACCAGATCCTGTACACGTACAGCTGGTACCCACTAAATCCTGTATACACACAGCAGGCACCGTGGCTTTTACGGATGGAGAACAGGATCTATCAATAGCTACTGGGAAAACATCAACACTACATCAAGAACATCATCATTCCGACAACCCTCTAAGAAGTGGAACATCACATCACCAATAACCTTGATACATCAGCTGAACATCACATCAGTCCTAACCCTGGTTCAACATCTGAACATCACATTATCTAAACATCTACACATCAGCAATAATCCTGAGACATCATCTGAGATTACAATAAAGATAATCCTATTTTTTTCTAGGAAACAAATGAAATCCAGGAAGAACGTAGCGTCCCTGAGCAATAAAGCTGCACATGCACATAGCTCACAATTACTTCTGGGAAAAATACATTACTTTTTACACTGATATTCATGTGACGTTTACTGAACCAAGCCTCAGACCTATCCTGCCTGGCCAATGGCCACTCAGACCAGCTATAATCTCATCCACTAAGAACATATCTTGGTCACTCAGAGCACCTCTGTAGAATCATTTGCACCCAACCGGCCCCTTTGATCTCACCTGAACCTCTCTCTGAGCTAATTACACAATGCAAGGGAACATTTCCCTTCTCCTCTACGTACCGACCGTGACGAGACCTTCCACATCCCACAATACCAACATAACATTGACTTCTCCAGCCTGGGATCACTATCTACCACTACTACTACCTCTAGCAGCACCATCTACCACTAATACTACTTTAGCAGCAGCATCTACCACTACTACTACCTCTAGCACTGATGCTGTAACTTCACCGCCTAGCTCAAGACCCTAGCACTATAGAAACAGTGCCAAGAACCAGAGCCTTTAGCATCACTCTCTCGATCAGTGACATAAAAGCCCAACAGAATGTGGCTGGCGTAAAACATTACCCGGCCGAGTAATTCTGGAGGCAAATAATTTCCCAGGCAACAGTTCTGGAAACGAATCGCTTTTTCTTTTTCCTAATAATTCACGAGATGAACACCACTACCGGTCCAGATGAAGAATAATTCCCCCGAGAAGAATTCTGGCTCGTGAATGTTAAGTGTGTGGAAGGTGCACCGTGCCGGGGACCAGGCAAGCGGGAGGAGGAGGATGCCGAGAACAAGGGTGGGAGGTGGATTATGCAGGGGACCAGGTTAGTGGGAGGTGGATGATGCCGGAGACAAGGTATATGGAGGGTGCATGATGCGGGGCGGGGACAATATATTCATACGTTCAAGAAAACTCGCAGCAAGTAGGAGCAGGTGAGGTAAGAACTGGAAGCATGAGGTAAGAAGGGCAAGGTGAGGGGGCATCCCAGCCTTCTCGCGGGCGCCCCCAGCAGGGAGGCACACACACCACTCACGCCCTCCCGCACGACCTGGGGCCTCATCAACGACGCTCAGGGTCATTAGCAAACTTGGCTGCCTTAGGAACTAATTACCAGCCGGTTTCTAATCAAGCAAGTTGCAGCGTCCTGTATAAAGCTGAACCCGATGTGAAAGCGGAGGCATGATTGAAAGAGTTCATGCTGAGCGCGGGAACTGGATCCAGGCAGGAGGAGCTGTGGGGTACCTAGGCCGAGCCTGGTGCCACTGCTCATGACGGAGCCCTGGTCTCACTGGCCACCACACACAGTCAAGATCCTGGCTACTGCACAGGGCCAACATCCTGGCCACCAAAGAGGGTTTAACATCCTAGGCAACATCCTCAATGAACGTACTAATGACACAAGTTAAAGTCCTCGACATAAGAGACTGACTCCGCCTGCCCAAGTGAGGTCAGCAGAGGGTGATGATGGGAATGACACCCCACGGTGCTGACATCACCCCCCCCCCCTCTCCCTTATCTTCCCCTAACCAGAGGTCTGCATGTTAGACCCACTACCACTGCCGGTGTATGTGTTCCCCCGTCTTCCACCAGAAGCAAACCAGATCACATCCCTCAAGCTGGCTAATGTATTGGGCTTAGTAAAGCCATTCTCGTGACGGTTCAGGCAAGGTTACGCCGCAAATTGCCGCCAAACAACAGGTATTGTAGTCAAGTAAAACACGGCGTCTGAAGGTCAACCTGCACTGAGAGCACACAAGGGAACATCGACGATTTATATTTCTTGTGGTTACGGAAAGCGAACGTTGGTAATGTCTGGAGGTGGGAGACTCCCGTAGGAACATACGCTCCCTCCCCACCTTCGACACTGATGGATGACAGTCGCGTGTTGGACACAGACGGATGATACTGCCGGGTGAGACACTGACGGATGATAGTGGCGTGAGAGACTGATGGATGATACTGCCGTGTGATACAGAATGCCTGACGGATGAGGTTAGTGTCTGTATACTGTACACTTTGGCAGGACCTCGATGAGCTAGCTGGGGGGATCAGCAGGAGGGATGGACGCCACCGAGAGGAGTCGGCGCTCCTCCCCCGACACACTCCACCATCGCCTCCCAACATGCACGCCCGGAGCATCCTCGTTCATGTCTCAATCAACATCATTCCTATAGTCACGTCACCGCCATGACTCAAGACAACCATGATACACAAACCTCTGACAGAGACGTGATCTTCTCACGTCACTACACCAAGGAAAACATTCATATTATCTGCTTTAAAAGAATCTAATACAGATTTCTCAAACCTTCTCCCGGCCTACGCTGCTAATTTTCTTCCGACGGTAAACACATTAATTAAGTAAGGAGTTGTGCACTTGAGTAGCCATAGAACCAAGAGCGAGAGTTAGGGACACAGGTCTATCGAAACCTTTATGATCCCTTCATAATATTTAACTCCGTGACTAATGATACTCAAACCTCACGCCGTCCTAACTGACAAAGGATAAGAAATTTCATTCCATCAATTTCTCAAGACACTGAGAATGGCTTGGTTTACATCAGCAATCCAGTACACCCATAATACTACTGTGATATCAGAATGAAATCCAACTCCTGGTAGTAAACGATGACGATGACATGCCCCTGAGAGCCATAAAGGACTAAGTGACTTCAGGAATATGCACCAATATTTGGTGACTTGAATTCCATCCAGAGAACCATACAACATTGATGCGTTTACGAACAATGGCCAACCTGAGGTGCATCCATCGTCAGGAACCAAACAAGCCATTCTCCAAGTGCAACAGCGGGTCCTACCAGCGTACCATGATAACAAAGCCATCCTCCCGGTGCCACACATCCTTCACCAAGCCATTCGAATTGTACCACAGCAGGCGTCACCAGGCCACACTACCAGTACCTCAACAAGCCAATCAATCAGTACCACAACAGGCGTCACCAAATCATCCTCCCGGTACCACAACAGGCGCCACTACATCCTCCTCCCGGTACCACAACAGACGCCACTACATCCTCCCGGGACCACAACAGGCGTCACCAAGCCACCTACCAGTACAGCTGGTGTCACCAGACCTCCAATTAACTACTTTCCCTTACTAAGAAAAAGAGAAACTACCAGACTCTCCTCCTGTACACAACTGAGATATCATTTTCTTTACGACAACTACCAGTCAGGCAACCTCGAACTAAGGTAGAAATCATCTCGGGGCCTCATTAAGTATTCACAAGTAAAACATGATAATCTCTTCTTCTTTGAGCGGCAACCCAAGGGCACCCCGTTCTAAGGGTCTCCTCTAGCTATTTCCTCCCCCTCCATTCCTTATCTCTCGTTATCGTGTATGTTTCTCCTTATCGTCATTATCTGATTCGATCTTGTCATCTGTGCTTTACTGCTCCCCCTCACGGAGGAGTTCATAGTGTGGTGTTTGCCCTCCTGCCTGTCGGGCACTGATGGGTGATCTCAGAGGCTAAATCCTGCTTATCGTAATACACTGAACATCAACACGACTCCTACACACTAGAAACGACCGAAGTCTTCAGCACTCTGGTAGTACCCATGGTCGGCAACGCACTATCCCCTGACACAGACGAAAGTAAAGTACACCAACGCAATCATAAGCACTGGCAATATGTTCTGTAAGTTCTGCAATAAACCACAAGGTATTGTCGCTGCACACTACCACGTTCAGGACGGTTCCAAGAATCACACACACACACACACACACACACAGAAGACCTGGAGACGCATTCTCTTCAATTCGACCATACATAAGGCCACCCTTAACCATCGAGGGTACCAAGGAAGGCCGGAAAGGCTTAAGTGCAACTCTACTAATAATGAGCAATGATCATTTAAATTCTAACTACCACTCAATAAGACTTCTCTATAAAAAATCAGGATGTCTTTCATTTCTCAAATTGCCTATTAGAGATACTGTGAGGAGGAGGGACGAAGCGGCCCCCTGAGACGGTAAGGGCGCGGCCTGAGCATTTCAATATCTTGGAGACAAAGATTCCTGAGACTGGTGCAGCTCCCGGAGGCTCTGTACAGCCAGGATAATCGTGCACCCTCCTTCAACCAGCCTCTCACCCTCACTTCTTTCATGTGGAATCAAGAGCCTATTCAGTCGCATGGCATCTGTGCAGAGTCTAATCCCCCTTAAGTGACATGTCCTCGACAGTGTATGAGACAGCAGCCACAGCCTCCTGAAGCGGGTGGTCGTCTGGGATACGCAAGTGTGCACCGCACCTGTGGGGAGGTGAGGCCCCTAGGTTCTGGGACCACGCCCTCAACCCCCTTCTCTCCCACCCCCTAAAGTTCTGGAACCAAGCTCCGGCCCCAGTCACCGGCAGCATCCCCTTACTAGTTACTCCTCCTCCCCCAGTACTGGCAGCACCCCCTCACCCCAGTCACTCCCCACCCAAGTACTGGCAGAACCCCAGTGGCTGCCTCCCAGAGCTCAATACGCCATCCCCCTCCCCCACCCACAAAAAGCAGTTTATGACAAATAAGGATTTAATTTCAACACTGCATTGCCAATGTTTCCACACAGAGTGATATTTCAAAATCTGGTTTTGTTGACTAAAAAAGATACGTGGTACTTTGTGCACTGGGTGATAGTTATAATTTTCTACTCACTGACCAGCTTGCATTTTCTGAAAAATGTTAAATTCAACGGTTTCCATCCCTGATGATAACAGCCACTCGCATGACGAACACTTTGAATAATGAAAATCCTTCATAAGGTCCAGGCAGGAGCAGCAGCATGGGTCAGCCCTAGACGTTGGAATACGAGACACAAATGTGTCCAGTTATTCAATTAAAGGAAATGAGGAGCAAACATATAGAAAACATAGTTGCACAATGACTGTCTAAATACTTTGAAAAGTTCAGGCTAATTCTAATCGTATAGATGACACGTAATTCAGCCAGGCAGTCCGACAATGGCGCAAATTAGACATGACATATATGTGCTGCTTCAGAAGCAACACACGTCATCCGCCTCACCCAAGTCTTCACGAGTAATGAAAGTGACCCTGGCTACTTTCAGGTCGCACTCCTGTGGTGAACACGGAAAAATATACACGATAGTTTAGAGGGTTGCCGGATGTTTAGCAGTCAGGTATATTACTGGATGTTTAGCAGTCAGGTGTATTACGACATCAAGGAGGAATGTGAGGGCGACCCTGAACCAAAGACACTGTAGGATCCTGGCACGACTACGTCAGGTCCCAGGACAGGTACGGCTTCGTCCGTCCCAGTACGGGTAGGGCTGGATCCCTGCATGCGTACGGCAGGGTCCCGGTACGGGTACGTCTGGGTCTAGGGACGGACACTGCTAGGTCCAGACACGGGTTCGGCATAGGTACGGCAGGATCCTTACACGAGTACGGAATGGTCCTGACACGGGAAGGACTGGATTCCGGCACGGGTACGGCAGGGTTCCTCCACGGATGAGATTGGGTATCGACAAGGGTACGGCAGGATCCCGACCCGGGTACGGCAGGATCCCGACCCGGGCACGGCAGGATCCCGACCCGGGCACGGCAGGATCCCTACTCGGGTACGGCAGGATCCCTACCCGGGTACGGCAGGGTCCCGACCCGGGTACAGCAAGATCCCGATACGAGCGCGGCCGGGTTCTGGCACGGGTACGGCCGGGTCCCTGCACGATTACGGCAAAGTCCCACCCACACCCGAGACACAGGGTCCACCCCCGTATACTGGCCGCACCTCCTGCCCATTCATCACCGGATGCTGTGGTGCCCTCCGCTTGGACCTCTGGTACCCCGCCCGTTGCTGTGGTACTCTCCTCGTTGCTCTAGGATCTCTCTCTCTCTCTCTCTCTCTCTCTCTCTCTCTCTCTCTCTCTCTCTCTCTCTCTCTCTCTCTCTCGATATCATGGTATCCCTTTAGTTACCGTGGTAGCTTTCACTCTACTGTAGTACCCTGCTGATTTCTGTATACCCTTCCCTATCTCTGTGGTACACTGGTAGCCTCTGTAGTACCTCTCTTCTGACTGTGGTACTTTGCTACCTTCCATGGTAGCTCTATTACCATTGTGGTACCCTGCTAGCTTCTGTGGGACCGCTCTTGTCACTGTGGTATCCCGTTAGCTTTTGTGGCACCTTTCTTGTCATCCTGGTACCCTGGTACCTCTGTGGTACCTCTCCCATCACTGTCAAATTATCTGGTACCCTTGATTGCTTCAGCGATAAGTCGTCACCGCGGTACCCCGCTAGCTTGTGGCACCTCGTCATTGTGGTACCCCGCGAGCCTCTATGATACCTCGCTGGACGCCTGATGCTGCTGTAGTAGGTCTTTGTGCTCCACAATGTGAACCTGGGCAGGAGAGGCGGCACCTTGTTCACCAGGTAGGGCAGGGAGACGAGGCTGGTGCAGCTCGGGGTGGCACCTTCTCTGCCTGACCCTTCTCACCGTGGCAACCACCCCCCTTCTTCATTACCATAATCATCTTGCACAGAGACGCTGCTTCCAATCCCATCACCCGGCGCCTCCATCACACGCGGCTCGCGGCACCACGGCATTGTGAGGGAGCTCTTCCCTGGGAGCAATATCGGAGGCATCTCTCGTGAGATAGTCCCTCTACCTGTCAGTTTCTGTTGCCAGACTGTTCCAACAACATGTATGGAATAACAGTGTAGCTGTTATCATATATAAAGTTCTCGAGAAACTTCACTCTGTTATCACAATTACACCAACTGAATAACAATCCAATTATAAATGTATGCAGAAAATCACAGTACAATGAAAGCAAAAAAACATACTCCGGAAACCACCGGTCGAATCTGTCTGTCTTTAGTGAATAACCTGATTTAAACATTAATAAACCTAAACCCGTCACTTCCGCGTCAAATATAAGCGGACCCTGGAGGCAGAGTACACAGGGGGAGCGCGGGTAGGAGCAGCAGCAGCAGGGAGGGAGTCGTACCGGCGGGAGAGAGCTGAGCCCTGCACTGCACTTCGACACTGACACAGACACACAGCGGCCTCCACCGCGGCCACACCAGCACTGACGACGACCCGGCCCGGCCCGGCTTGCTCGCCGCCGCCACCCCCGCCACCTGCCGGCCATCCAGACCTCCCCCGCCCCTTCCACTCAACCTCCGACCTCGTCCACGCAACCAACGTGTGACTCAAGGGTGGCCAAGGGTCACCCCATGAACAACCCCGCCCACACAGTGACCTAGGATCATCATCAAACGTCCTCATCACGAACCACGGACGGATCACACTTGCTGCCATTGACCGACGTGACCTGGGCGGACACTTACCCTAACGAGGTGACTTTTATGTGTCTAGTGACCCAGTGTTTCACTGTAAGCCTCTCCGTCTTCCCATGGTTCTAAATCACGTCCAAAGTCAACCACGGGGAGGCGAGGCAGCCACGGACCAGGGCTCAAGACCCTGGGACAGAGCGCTGAGCATAACATACCGGGGACAATGCACCATTACCCCACTCTCGAACAAACTGTATCTAGTCAACCGCAGACATATGAATCCCAGTCACTACCTGGCTTTTGCTAGCGGCACTAAGAGCATCCGACGTCGTCGTGATACACACACAAAAAAAGGACCAGTGGCTGACGGCGGGGCGTCCACGGGGTTGCACTAACACCAGGGCAGAGGTAGCGACTGTGGTACCCACGACCCCACCCAGTGCATCACTGTACACACAAGTCTACACGGCACCAACGCTGCCAGCCACCAGGGTGATGACAAAGTTGACGTGACTTCAGCAGAGCCGCTCACCCGCCACCAGTTCACCGCCCTCTATTCCCAACTGTTTCGTCATCTACTTCTTCGAACAATTAATCAGTCATTTTTATCACTTTACTTACCACGAACAGTCAGCCACCAAGCTCCCCACTTAGCCACCAAGCTCGCCAACTATCTATCCCACTTTACCGACCAGCTCGCCACCCTCCGACGCTCTGGGACCGTCTTCGAGGCGACCGTCATTCCTCTTAACACTTACTTCGTTAGCTTTACATTTCCTTCTACAAATTCATACCCGATCTGACTTTTCCAAAAACCTCAACTTTCAAACTCACGAGAAACCAGAACACTGCGGGGAGCAGCAGCAGAGGCAACGTTGTCCCCGCACACACCACCACCACCACCACCACACAGTATTCCCCCGACGTGGACGTGGCTCTTCTCCCTGCTCGCTGGGGGACACCCAGCCAGCAGGCCCGACAGCGAGGCACGAAACTAAAGATGGTGAGGCGACAAGCCAGCCATGATCCCTACTGTATATATACCTTTTCTTAGGTTATCCCGAGACCATCCTTAGGGACAGGATGTCAAGATAATGGGGTCCCATTCGAGCCCACTACCCCGCAGGCTGACCATCACAACATTCTTGACGTTCCACCTTGGTGCACGCCACCCGCGCCAGGACGGACCAGGTACCCTGCTGTACACACCATTACAACACATCAACCCGCAGCTGATCCAGTCACCACAATAAAATCAAGACACGACAAGCGACGAAAAAAATCCGACGGCGTCTCCCAGGTGTATGAAGACGTATTCACGAGGGTCTGGTGATGCTGGTGTCACGTTCACACGACCGGGAGATACTTCAAGATGTATTGGTGTAATGTACACGTTTTCCCCGCCACGGCGAAGTGTGTGGGAGGATGGTGGGGGGAGGAGGAGAGTGAGCGACGGCACATCACCTGATATTCTCGAGCACCTGAGCAAGAGATGGTGTAGATAAGAGAGGGCGGAGGGCGGGCACGCGAGGCGAGAGACGTCTGTCTATTATAGTCTCGGGGTGCAGCCCGCCACTCCGAGCCAGGTGAGGGAGGGAGCCGACCAGGGTGGGGAGGAGGAGGGCACAGGTAGTTGTGAGGTAGTGTAGGATGCGACCTTGACGGCGGCGTCCGCCTGTACTCTGGGAGGGATGATGGCAGGCATGGCTCAGACACACACACACACACACACACACACACACACACACACACATTATTCCTTGAGTTAGTACCTACGTTGTGGCCTCCTTTGTCCCGGGCAGCAGGAGGGAGGCCTGCGTCACGAGTCTGGTGGGGAGGTGAGGGTGGGAGGACGTGAGTCTTCCTGAGTCACGTCGTCACCTAGGAGGACTGTCCTAGGCACCTCGCTCCGTCACGTGTCAATACAGATACGAGACGAAAGTAAACTATAGCTATGATCACTCACGAGACACTGGTCTACCGTAACTTACAACGCTGATTTACTGTTGTAAAAGAATGAAAATTTTTTGCAGAGCTTCGGTGCCGCGTGGATGTAAACATAGAACACTCAGAGCTTCACGACCATAACCTTACACAACGATGTTACAGAAGCTGCACACACACACACACACACACACACACACGCAAACAGTACTTTAATGACATTCACAAACACAACAACGCTCCAGCCCTTCGAAAATATCATTCAAACACAAATGCGTCACACGAGTAACCTCAGTTTCATATTCCAGGTAAATAAAGGTCATGTATTTGTTTTACGTCCTTCAGGTTTGTGTTAGAAACTCTGCGAAGTACCGAGATGGAAACCTTGTGTGGCATGTAGATGGTAACCTCGTGATTTATACAGATGGAGGAGACCTTGTGAGGCATCTAGTTAAAAACGTTGAGAAGGCTCCATCACAGACCTACTGAGGTATCTAGATGGAAACTTTGAGACGTACCCAGATGAAGATCTTTTGAGGTATCGAGATGGAAACTTTACGAGGCATCTAGATGGAAACTTGGTGAGCGCGCTGCCTCTAGGGACAAGTTGTTTGTTTAGAAAGTTATTCCATCGCGTGTGTACAGCCACGGGGAAGCGGTAGTTCCCCGGCCTGGCTGGGTCCACTGGGAAAACAATGTTACAAGTTATTCAGTAAGTTGGGTCTTACGTGAGAGACGTGGAGAGAGAGAGAGAGAGAGAGAGAGAGAGAGAGAGAGAGAGAGAGAGAGAGAGAGAGAGAGAGAGAGAGAGAGAGAGAGAGAGAGAGAGAGAGAGAACACCTGAGACCAATGACAAAAAAATCTCGTTTACTTTTAATATCTGTGACGTTGAGGAGTCACGTTCGCCTCTTAACACTTGAATATATATATATATATATTTTTTTTTTTTTTTTTTTTTTTTTTTTTATACTTTGTCGCTGTCTCCCGCGTTTGCGAGGTAGCGCAAGGAAACAGACGAAAGAAATGGCCCAACCCCCCCCATACACATGTACATACACACGTCCACACACGCAAATATACACACCTACACAGCTTTCCATGGTTTACCCCGGACGTTTCACATGCCTTGATTCAATCCACTGACAGCACGTCAACCCCTGTATACCACATCGCTCCACTTCACTCTATTCCTTGCCCTCCTTTCACCCTCCTGCATGTTCAGGCCCCGATCACACAAAATCCTTTTCACTCCATCTTTCCACCTCCAATTTGGTCTCCCTCTTCTCCTCGTTCCCTCCACCTCCGACACATATATCCTCTTGGTCAATCTTTCCTCACTCATTCTCTCCATGTGCCCAAACCATTTCAAAACACCCTCTTCTGCTCTCTCAACCACGCTCTTTTTATTTCCACACATCTCTCTTACCCTTACGTTACTTACTCGATCAAACCACCTCACACCACACATTGTCCTCAAACATCTCATTTCCAGCACATCCATCCTCCTGCGCACAACTCTATCCATAGCCCACGCCTCGCAACCATACAACATTGTTGGAACTACTATTCCTTCAAACATACCCATTTTTGCTTTCCGGGATAATGTTCTCGACTTCCACACATTTTTCAAGGCTCCCAAAATTTTCGCCCCCTCCCCCACCCTATGATCCACTTCCGCTTCCATGGTTCCATCCGCTGACAGATCCACTCCCAGATATCTAAAACACTTCACTTCCTCCAGTTTTTCACCATTCAAACTCACCTCCCAATTGACTTGACCCTCAACCCTACTGTACCTAATAACCTTGCTCTTATTCACATTTACTCTTAACTTTCTTCTTCCACACACTTTACCAAACTCCGTCACCAGCTTCTGCAGTTTCTCACATGAATCCGCCACCAGCGCTGTATCATCAGCGAACAACAACTGACTCACTTCCCAAGCTCTCTCATCCCCAACATATATATATATATATATATATATATATATATATATATATATATATATATATATATATATATATATATATATATATATATATATATATATATATATATGAAATTTCGGGAGGCAAGTCTAATCAGAGCGAAATGGGCGACCCTTTGCACTTTGCCAGCTTACAAATTTTCCACCAAACGTTCACGTATTATGCCCTCCACACAACCCATGGCGAGGGAAGGAATCAAAAGTACCAGATTATATATAAACTCCACGTTAAGTATGACACAATTACACCGACGAGGACATGGCACTTACTTTGCAAATCATGTGTAATTTGATGAAAATCATGTAAATCATGTACCATACTTTTAGAAGGTTACACGTCCATGGTGAAAAAAATCTCATGTAAAACACACACACACACACACACACACACACACACACACACACGCACACACATACACACATAGATAGATAAACAGATAGACAGATACATAGATAAAGAGAAGTCGATACAAATTCAAACTCGACCACTTAACGTGAGGCGAGTCAGGCGACAGCCAGCCAGTGTGATGCAACACAAGACATTTCATGCCATCCATCTGTGACGATCTTTATGTCGGAGGATTTTTAATTTACTTCAGAAAATACGTAGAAGTTCCGAGCGGGTGATCGCGGCTCGTGGACGACCTCCCATTATGATGTATGTGTCATGGGGTTAGTCTGGCACACACACACACACACACACACACACACACACACACACACACACACACACACACACACAAAGTAATGCATACAAATGCGCGACAAATGTCGTCATAACAACTCAGAGGATGTCGACCACGAAGGCTGAGCTAAATACAAACACAAGTACACACAATCAAGCACGCAGGCGCGTGGTGTGTCCCCGTCCTTCAAGGGCAAAATTACAAGCCAGCCAACCAGCCTGCTTCGTTCTTCCTGCCTCACTTGTCCATGGTGGAACTGCAGGAGGTGGCGAGGGACCCCAGCATAGCCTGCGCTGCGCTGGAGTGAGGCAGCCAACGGACATTAAAAGACGTAGACAGGATCCTTCGCTACCTGGATAGAACGTATCCCCCCCCCCCCCCGCCCCCACTACCTGGGTATATAGCATCCCTGACTATCAGGACAAAGTGTCTCCCACTACCTGGTTACATCCTCGAAGGAAGCCAAAGTATGAATGGCTCCTGCCTGGCATTTCCGAGGGGGGGTTGAGGGGCAGGACGCAGACGGTCCTCCTGAGTAAAGTCACTCCTGCCCTGCAGGCTCGTCTGTGTTGTCGGCTCGTCCTGTACCTCCGTCCTGAACACACGTGCACGTCCCTGGTGTACTACAAACACACACACACACACACACACACACACACACACACACACACACACATACACACACACAAGGTATGGTTCCCCACGAGTGTAAAATTACAGAGTGTATTTACACATAGGAGTAGGTAGAGACATGGTAAACATACAGAAGGTTACGAGACGGGGCGACACGAGTGCAAAACTCTCTCTCCCTGCAACATGCGAATAGTAATCACACACAAGCCTGACCAGTGACGACACTTTACCATTACACATCTATCTTGTTCCTAACGTCCCCTCCTCACGTACACAACTCTCCAGGTAACATTACTCTACCTTACTGTAGCCATGAGAAAGTTGTGTCTCGTGTGTGACCACTGGATTGGCAGAGGGTGACCCGTGAAGCAGGTCAGTCTTGCATGCGTAACTTGACAAGTTTCTATCCTGTTCCAGATGTAAATTTAGATTTCTACATTTCCAACTACATTCCAACTGTGTCCAGCTACGAGAGTTTTATCTATGCTGGTGTTTACCTTGTGATCAACGTTGTCTGATATATTCGTCCTTTACAACGTCTTCTACTTTCTTCATTTTCTACATCCACACGGCTACAAAATTTTTATACCAAACTTGTCCACAAACACAACTGACCACACAACCTCCTTCTTATTGTAAACTTTGCAGAAACACTTCGCTATTCCAGTCCAACAATAATGAATAAAGATAACGGTTCTAATCATACATTTATTATTCACGAATTAATCAATTCAGTTGTTATATCTACATATTTGATTACTGTGTACGATCAATATTTGTGAGCTGACGGAGATGGGTAGGGACTATACCGCCCCCAGATTCGAACCGAGGCCGGCCCGAGGGTGCATCATGGTCTAGGAACAGAGTTGCCACTGCCCTGCACCTGCCAGTCTGGAGGCAGTGTTGCTACCTCCTTAGTAGTAGTCATTACTGACTGTTAGTTACAAGCAAAGTGTTTTACTATCGTGTGTGTGTGTGTGTGTGTGTGTGTGTGTGTGTGTGTGTGTGTGTGTGTGTGTGTGATATTCGCCGGGTCCCAGTAGATTTCCATAATAATTTCTGGTGTTCACAGGTTGAGCTGGCAGGACAATACCCACAATACCTCAACTTTACCATTAGCTGAGATATATGGAGGCTGGCAGCGGTCACCTGACTTTTACTGTGGTTGATCATTATGTTTTCTGAGTCCTGGTCGGGACCGTGACTGGTCGTAGGCACTGGTCGTGATAGAAACGACCAGTCTGAATCAATGTTACCACTTTTACCACCTCCAAGTTTGGGTAGTGTTGCCATCTCCCTACACCTACAAGACTGAAGTCAGTGTTGCCAGGAACATACATCTGTATGTCTGGAGTCAGTGTTACCACTTCCCTATACTTGGAAGTCTGGAGACAGTGTTACCAGCTCCCTACACCTGGTAATATGAAGTCAGTGTTACCAGCTCCCTACGGTGGTAACTCTGCCACAGACTCTGGTAATCGATCCCCTGTACTAGACTTGTGGCAGCGTTTTACCACAACTGTGGAGACCTGGCCATGCCTGGCTCTACCCTACAATAACAGAACACCCGGGACGTCCCGCCAACACTGGGGTCAGTGATATACAGCCTCGCACACCCCACACCCCCACCACCAGCACAGCCTCGCACACCCCCACCACCAGCACAGCCTCGCACACCCCCACCACCAGCACAGCCTCGCACACCCCACATCCCCACCACCAGTGTGGAAGATGCGCTCCCAAACCTGTCCAGACGCCCAGTACCTGCCTGGACTTTCCCCAGGCCCGCGCTCCTCCGACTTCCTCCCCGAAATGTATACACCTGTGTGTGTGTGTGTGTGTGTGTGTGTGTGTGTGTGTGTGTGTGTGTTTACGTGAAACGTCCACTCACAATATCCACACAACCAAGAGGCACTAGTGGTCCACCGTGCATGGGAGTAGATGGGACTGACAAATACCAAATGTGACGTTCTATGACAAGGTTATCCGCTGGAGCGCAGTCACAATATCGAAATTCCCAATGTATATAGACGGAAGCGGGATAATACGGCAGAAGCTATCCTGCCAAACATCATTCCCTCCAGGGTATCAGTGAGCAGGATGATGGCCATAAATAAACACCATGTAGTACGAACACAAAACACTGACGTGGGAATACTACGGGGAAAGTGTGAATGGAAAACGTCCATTGTGTTCTGACGTATGGGAGCTGTTAATCCCACCAGCCTTCCACGTCCCGAGTCACGGGTTCGTGAGGGGCGAGGCGTCTCCATCCCCTGGGGGTCACCGGCATCCCCCAGAAGACCAGCTAATCCTGGTCACCCGTCGTCGCACGTGTCGTGTGGCGGCGCGTATAAGTCATCCTCTACTGAGAACTTCGCCTACAACTGTGTTGTAGAGACGTGTCATGTGTCTCTGTCCGTCATACTAGGTCACGATGGGGGGGGAGGGACGACTCTTTGCCTAGTGTGTTGATCACCACAGTGGAGCCAGGCGTCAGTGGTTGCATTGAGGTAACTGGCCGCACTCGGGTCAGTGCGAGGTGGGTCATGGCCACTGGTGCTCTACCACTGCAAATAAGACGTTGTTGTTGTTGTTGTTGTTGTTGTTGTTGTTGTTGTTGTTGTTGTTGTTTGTTGTTGTTAGGGGCAGTGGTTGTGTGATGGTGTTGGTGGTAGTGGTGATGCTGCCTCACCAGCAGCACTAGTGATCAGGGTACGGGCGTGGCCCAAGCACCCTCAGCAGCGGTACGGCAAGGGTGTCCTAAATACCTGCCAGGGCCGCGTGCCTGACACCACTGGACGGGTCGGACATCCCCCCCGCACACGCACACGCACACACACACACACTTTCCCCAGCCCCGCAACACACAGGCGGCTGGGTCACAATGCAGCCTCACACAATGGTGTTCCCTCCTGTGAACACAGTCTGTTTCAGCTCACACCGCCACAAATCGCCAGAACACACTCCTGCCCACTTCAAAAAGACGGGATTAGCCTACAACAAAGGCTCCACCACACAATAGTCCAACAATTCCACCAACTGTGAGTCTGTTGGCAAAATAGAGAAATCTTTGGTCAGCCCTTCAATTAAAAGTCTCCGCCCGGATACATACAGGCTGAACACTCGACAAACACACTATACAAATACATCATCTTTTTTTCCCTAGTAATCACAAACGTCATTCAACATCCACATGTCCCAACCAACCCCATTACGCAAGACTTTAACCACAGCTATTTTTATACTACTAAGAATCTCTGACCCTCTGTCCTTCAATTCACCAGCATCTTATGAATAACCTAATTCAATCTATAAATGCAACCTTCGTCATTCACAAACGAAGAACGTCATCTTTCCATCCCTACAGCAGCAACGCCTCTCAGATCATCCAGTCTTTATAACAACCACAGTCACTGCATCAACCACTCTCGCCAGTCTCCCACACCAACCAAACCACCCTGCCATTACCCCAGATTAGGCTGGGCACTAGAGACTGACACACAAATCACTCTGAACGATGAACAGTAAGTGGTGAACACTGTTCTCTCAAGATGGCACGTGAACGCTGTAAGGACACTCGTCACTCATGAAGAACAGTTCCCCTTTACAGTTCTGTTTCCATCACACAACTACACTGACAATCTTTTATTTTCCACCGGTGCTTCCGGTCCAGCACAAGAATGCGTCGCATTTCCCCCACAAACCTTTACTACAAACAACATAAAAACAAGCTATTTTTGGCCACCACTCAGACTGGACATTAGGTACGTAAAGTGAGACTGTCACTGGCGAATGCTCGCCTGAATCAATTCAAGATAATACACAGTATAAACCCTCTTGCTGTACTGGACACGTGAAACATTAACTTGAGCAGTAATGACATCATCTCGTGCGTGCATCTATACTTCCGGCACTTATATATCAACATTACATCATACACATAATATGATATATGGTGCATCAACTTTACTTATATTTTGGAAAATATGTTCCCCTCCAGCAGAACTACAACCACAATGTTTGCCCCTCGTGTAAGGTGTTCCACTACACTGAAGACAATATCTGGCAAAGGTTTTTGTCAATACGTATTTCTTTTTTCTCATACTATCTATTCTTGACCGAAGAGTGTGTAAAGAAAAAAATTACAAAAACGAAGACAGATATTGTTTGTTTCCGTTTTAACTCAGCGAGCGCTTCTGCAGATACTTCAAAACAGTTTACGACGGAGACTGTTGCCTTCCTGGCGTCTGGGTCAGAGAACTTCATTTTGGCTATCAAACGCGCGGGAGCCAAGGGTGTGTGTAGTGGCCTTGAGAGTCTTTACGATGTGGTTAAACCGCTTCCTCGCGTCTAAGGCGGCCTTTCGCGCCACCTCCTTGACGGCTGAGTCCCACCCACAACACAGGTCGAGGACGCGGGAACACCCACTATCTGTGGAACGAACGTCCATGACATTCACAAACTAGTATCGTGCCCCGAACTCTCGCTGGTTCTCGGTATCCGGTCTGTGCCGTTTACCCCCTCGTCTATCGGACCAAGTCCAGTCAGCATCGCCAAGCAGCACTAAACGTCGTCTTCTGTCTGCAAGTGTCACCCTCAGCCAGTTCTCTTGCGTTCTCTGAGCATGACAGGGTCTGAGGAAGGCAAGGGACAGTTTAAATGTCGTTTTGCATCAGTCGTCCAGCGGGCACGACACACACGCTCCTGGTCGTCGTGTGTACAAGCAGCGGAGCTGAGCACTCAGACAAATATACAAATCTCGGTGACTGCTTGAGAGGGATGTTAAATCTAATCTTTCTTTGGAACTTTTTCTTCTTCTGCCTTTGAACTTCCACGAGATATCTTCTAACAACCGCTGAAAGATGTTTAAACAACGTCTACTACAAATATAATCTAAAGTCGCCTTACAAGATGTCTTTGGTTATCCATGATAAAAAATAAGTACTCCCAGACTTCATCTGTCTAATCTTACACACGTTTGTTGCTCCATTGATCAGTTAAGCTATTTGAGGCCACGACCCACAAGCCCACTTTCCCGTTAAAATCTGGTTGGTCAGGAATGCTTTAAAGATATTTGTCCAGTGAGTAAGTGAATTTCTCCAGTCAACGGCCCATAATGTTTCTAACGCTTCAGGGAAGAGAATGAAACAGTTTTGGGTACCGGATGTTTACAGCTTTCTTTTCCTGCATTCATGTCACTTCCTTAATCTGTTGGTGATAATTTCAATTTCAGTTCTTTATCCTTTGATAGAGGAACAAGATCCAAGTGCTATCACTAGATACCCCTGTTGGTGATATTAAATTCCTTTCCCTTCATTCCGGAATTAGGATTGGATATAAGATGGCTGCTATACTCCTTATAATCTTCCGTTCATAAATAGCTCCAGACTGCATTCCTATGGAAGTCATCGCCTGCAGTTCTGATTTATGACCGAGCCAATGTGCCATGCACGAGATCTTTGCTTATGTCAATGAAGAATCAGCAAAATTTACGAACACTAAAAAATCGGTTCTTGGAAAATAAGCATAAGTGTGGACAGTATGGATGAGTGTAGTGGCTAAAGTGGTAAAGTGTACTGAATAGTGCGGCTGCCACTACCACCACCACCACCACCACACAGCGGTATGACTTTAGCCACTGGAAGTGTCTGTGTGTGTGTGTGTGTGTGTCGTCACTACACCACTTCCATCAGTGGACGTCTCGTAGCAGAAGCAACAACTGCACAATTTGCTGACGCCCGAGCAAGTCTCATTCGCTGTGAATAGATGAGCAAGTCTCTTACTGTCCTAGAAATTATCTCACGAATCCATTAAGCCCAGCTGGAACAAGCTTGTGTCCTGGAAATAATCTCATGAGTCCATTAAACCCAGCGGGAATATCCTCTTTTTTCTTTCATGGAAACAATCTCATGAGCCCTGAGGGTTTCCAGTCAGACGAGCATGTGACTCATGTCCTTCTTTGTTGGCAGATGGTTTCGCTGAGGCTTTACTCACGCCCAGGACGTCACGCCCTCCTCACCAGTCACGTCCCTGCGACCTCTCACACCCTCCCCATAGCCGTCATGCATCTGTCATCCGTCACATCTCAGCCAACCGTCACACAAACGTCATATAAAGTGTTCGTCACATCTCGGTCAAACTGGGAAATAAATAATCTTGTCCCGACAACGACGACCATCATCATACAAGCTTTGGTCAGCACCAAGTAAACATTATTTGCTATGCATGGACATAAAATGCAGGCCCAGCGGTGCCATATGCCTGGTGCAAAGCAGGGGAAGCATGAGACAGCCATGGTAATGCAGGTCAATCATGGGAGTGGTTCTTTCCTCCCCCAACCCCCACCTCACCCACATACGGCGCCGGTCACCTGCCCAGTACTGGGAATTTACAGCTCTTGCCCGTATTGACCCCCGACCTGGCTAACCCACACACCTTCAACCTTCAAGCGCGCCGGCAGGCAGCTCCCATGGTGGTGCTGGCGGGTGTAGGGTGGCTGACTGAGGGCGGAGGGCGGCTGTTTGTGGGTGGTGGGAGTCTCACAGCTGACGGCTACGGGCGGCTCAAGTAACTCGGGGGCGGGTGGAGGTCGTACTCTACTTTCACATTCAAGGTTGGACTCTACTCCCACAGCTGAGTCGGTGATCAAGCTGCACTGCTGCTCCTCTGGTCAATCAGGGTGTTCGAGGCCGTGGTCCCAGCGTTGACGTACACGACACGCCCTGGCTGATCAAGTACAAGAGTTCTTGAATTTCTCCACAGGGCGCTCCCGTGGGCCCCGGAAATATACACAGTTTTCTCTTACTGCTTTTATCGCAGCTTTTCACTGAAGTAATGTTATTCTTGTCTCCCATGCGTGTCATGCAAAGAAGTAATGACTTGTGCGTGCACACAGGAGGACCAGGCCTTCCATGATTTTCCGTATGTACTCTTACAGTCTGAGTTTCACTGAATAGCTTCGTGATTTGAGCGTCGGCTGTGTGACACCTGAGCATAATGTCTCACTCGGAAATTTCGTCCACCCTGCGCGGTGATGTTAGCACAGAAACAATATTCTAGAACTGAAAGTAAAGGTGCAGTGGAAGGTGTCATCACTGGTGTATCTTTTCTTGTTATACAGCAGATCGCATGATCCAGCCTACCTTGATATTTCAAGAGGCAACTGTATCCTCTGTTGTGTTCACAGAAGGTCTTTCTTCCGTGATGTACCGGTGCTTCTTCCCTCCCATACTAAGTACAAATTCCAACGGAGTACAAATTTCAATTTCTTCCTTTCCATCCAACGAAGCAGCTTTAACATAGTCACACATCACTTAATTTCCCGTAGTTCAGAGAGTTGCTGGCACGGTCGTCACCCCAGCTGAGGGACCGTTCATCCTCCTGACACTGCAGCATCCATGCCTGACGCCTGACGAGCAGGTTCAGCCCGGCTGACCTTCAACTGACGTCTAACAAGTGGGATCAACGAAAATCCTGTCCTACATACCCACCACTGCCGCCGCCGCCCCACCTCACCACCACCACTCTCGCAAGACTGACCCCACACACTTCATGGCCTTCTTGAGCATTTCTCAAGCAGGGATTAATACCAAATAAGTAATCCTCGCATGATCTGCAGTCAGGTCAACTCCTGTTCCTCTAAAATAACAAGTGAAACATTACATTCCAAAAGGATCTCATTAACCTACAAGCTACTCAAGCTTCAACAAAAACGTTCAGTTTACTACGACAGAAGGGCAGGTGTGCGCTCTGACACATCACGGGCATCGTCTACCACGTATCTGACGAGATGATGATCCTTGACGCTAAACACCCAAGTGCACATTCCTGGTGACGGAACACTGCACCAGAACACATGCACACACACACACACACACACACTCCTGTAACACCAGGTGAGTCCTCGACACCAGCAAGTGTTGCGTCGTCCACAATGAACACAGTGGGGAGCTACACACACATACACACACACACACACACACACACCATGTTGAGGAGACATCCAGTGAGAGACAAGGATCACATGAGTATATATTTTCATCAGCCAGTTACATAAACAGTCCTCCTACCCACTAGACACAAACAACAATACAAATACGGATAACTAATTCCCTAGTCATTTTCCAAAAGAGACAGTGAAGAGAATAAGCATACACAAGAGACATACACAAGACAGACGTCTGTCCATCTGTCTATCGAACACAGAGGAACACAAAGACTTACTGGGCAAAGCTGTGGCCAGGATCACAACACCGCCACACTCTGGGAATGTAAAGCCATCTACCTCCTGCCCACCACACTTTGTCGTCTGCTCTCATCCCCCCCCCCCCCCACATACACACACACACACACACACACCACACACCAGGATACAGACAAAGTGCCACTGGCCACTTCTGAGGGTAGGTACGGCGCTCCTGCAGGTGCTGGATAGCATGAATTATTAATGAATGTCTTCAGAACGACGGTTTAAGACCCTTGAGCACGAAGGTTTGGTCACTATAATACGTACACACATTTCTCATAATACAGCAAGGACACTTCACCACAAATAAATTAAATAATCAGAATGATTTCCGTGTTGTCCCAGTCCCAGGGTCCTGGTGAAAAGTCTGCGCGTTGCTTTGGTTCCTCGGTCCCGGTGAAAAAGATCTGAGCGTAGCCTTGGTTCTCTCTTCAGTTCTGATGAAAATGAACTTCGCTGAACTTTCTTCGACAACAATTTACGAAGTGAAAAATTCATTCTTTGCCACATTGAGAGAGAGAGAGAGAGAGAGAGAGAGAGAGAGAGAGAGAGAGAGAGAGAGAGAGAGAGAGAGAGAGAGAGAGAGAGAGAGAATGCTTTAACAACGTCTTTTATTATGAAAATATATCTCTTCATTACCTTGACGTAAGTGGGTACGAAAGAAAACTTATAGCTCTACTAATGTACCATCAAACCACGTAAGTGTGCACGACTCTGGCCAGCCATAATATTACACGATGTCTTACTCGAAGTAAACACAAGCCAAGGTTGTGCCTTCACTGGGACGACGGCTAGTAAAAGAACATATTCTTATATTTTCTTCGCTTAAAGGCTTACCTCAGTCATCTTCTCCAAGTCCGGCATGTTCAGCGTCCAGCAGCTGGATTTAATGGCTATCGGGAGATCAGGTTAGATACAAAGTACACACAAGAAATGGGTTTTATTTATTGAAAGTCAATTAGAGTTTTGAGTACTTCATACATACCAGCTAATGGTGAAGACCTACGCACACTTAGGTCTGTCCTGCAGCCGGAGATGCGTTCTGAAAAAGTTAAGTCAGGACTGTTGACCTCTAGCACCGACCACGACCACAATGACCCCGTCAGGCTTCACCTGTCCTCTGGCTGGGCCATCAGAGGGGAACATGTACAATCACCGTCCCATCAGCAACGTTTGTCCTGTCCACCTTCATCTTACGTCACCCCCTCCACTTTCCCTGACACTCGGCATCGCCCACCTCCTGGCTCTCAACCAATACCCTGCACTACCGTTGTCTCAACCCCGACACACTCTCTCTACCTTCTTTGCCTCCGTTTCAGCCCATCCTCACTACGTCTACTACAGCCATCCATGGCTCAAATCCACCCCCTTACAAGCCAAGTTCCCACCTGCTTCTGAAAGACCGACGACGCAGCATCATCTTTCTTCTATCATTACACAACTGAAAGAAATCACACTGAGATAGTGTGTGGGAGACTTGCATAGTGGGAGAATATTGTGGGTGTGTCTGTGGAGGCCACTAGTGACCTACATCCCGGGGGTGTACAAGACACCCCACAATAAACCTATTAACCTCCACCACCACAGCCACTGCTGCCCAGGACCCTAAACAGGACAACCGCAGGAACTGGGCGAGTCCCGTGATCTTCATCACACTTTCTCCTTCACACACACACACACACACACACACACGCACACACACACACACATCTCAGGTAACACACAGTTCTCAGGCAAAACCTACATTCCGCCCGACACCCATAAAAAGAAGGGGAGTGCATGTCTTCGTCCGGGGTCCTTATCAGAAGAGTAAAAGCGAAGTGTTGACACGAAGACAAATGACGGTGACGAATTTGGCGTTATCTCCAGCATCAGAGGTGCTATAGGATCGTAGCTACGGAGATAAACGTGGCCAAGGACGTCTCCTGGGCCGCCGGCCCCTCGCCCCAGGATAGTCCTCCAACTGAGAAGCTTATCACCAACCAACTGACCACATGGGGCCGGACCTCACCCAACACCAACACTGATCAACACTCTCGCTGTCATTCCTCAAGCTCACTAGACTGACATTACCTAGGGAGTGCTGGGACGTGTAGAAAATGATAACCAACATGACTATGTATGAAATACTGCAATAAAGACGAAACTCAGGACCTGGTATGTGCAGAGGTGACACGTAATAATGTGGCCGTGTGCATGATCGAGTGGCATCAAGCGGAGGGACGCGGCATGATTCTCGCCACAGTTGGAGACGAGAAGTACCGCTGGCCACCACACTACACACACACTTACCTGCATCACATATTCTGCCCTACTGCAGGTGATCAGCTGCCAGGCCATACGATTAGCTAAATATGTCATCCTACACAGCAACAGATGAGAGAGAACTGTATATTTGATATTCATTTTGGAGGTATGAGTACCTCCTCAGCTGTGGTCAGTCATGGTGCTTGAGACTGCACTCGTAAGCCTACACACATACCCTCCACTACCAGGCACAATCTGGCTATAGCTGTCAAGTGTCTCTGCATTTCTCCCTCAGCAAGTCCACGATGTTTGTCCTACTTCCAGGTAATGAGATGTGCATATCTCACACGACAACAGAAGTAACAAATACCGTGAGCCAGCAGGGAGGTAGGAAGGTCGGGGGAGGGGGCATCAACCTAGCCCCAGGTCACGGATACCACCGCCCTGTGGACCAAACACGCCTTCTGTCCTACCATAAACTCAGACACACTTGGCTTCCAAATTTAACCCAAAGTCGTCCATTACCTGAGGCTCCTCCGTCACGCCCCTCGCTTTCCAGACTATCTCCTTCACTCTGGGGATATTTACAGAAGTCCTGATGCCATCTCACCCCACCCCCCCAACAAGGTCCCTTGGGAAACCCACTTAACCCGTCTCTCACTATCCCGTGAACCCTAACTAGGTCCCCAGGGAAACCATCTGACCCGTACTAGCACCGTCCCCAGGAGCCATACCCAACCCAGCCAACCTACGAGTTCCCGCCCGTTGCCTGCAAGACCTCATTATAAACCCTAAGATCAAGTCAGAAGATCCTCCAAAACAGGCGTATGTGACCTTGGAACACGTCAAGTGAACAAGGAGTCATAATGGAACTTGAAGACAACGCCACACAACACCTCTCGTAATTACGGTCCCGTCACTCTGGTGTGGTGTGCCCCTCCATCATACTACACCATAACCTCACCCACTGTGACACGTAAACAAAAGAGTGTTTACAGATCTCAAGCCTCTCATGCACCTTACGGTGGTAATGTAAACATCCTCATTCCTGAGTCCCGTAGAGGACACACGGGCCGCTACACAAGGTTGATCACCCTGTAATTCTACCTGTCTTCTCGACCACACCGTAAGCCGGGTACACGACATCTCCTCAAAATCTGGAGGGAGTTCCTGTCACCTCGGAACGACGCAGGAGGTTTGTGTGTTGAAGGGTGGGTGGTCGGACCGTGAGGTCGTTTGAGACTGCGTTGTAGTCTTAGTTCATGGTGCCCATGGCTATTGTTGTCTGTCGTGTGAGGGTATGGTGTCCAAGGATGAGGTGTTGTCTGAAGCTGTGCCGCTTCAGAGTAAAAAGCTGGGGTGTCGTTTGATATCGAAGTGTTGCGCCTGTCTGTGGTAGGGAGTAGGGTGCTCCGAGCGGTGTCTGTCCTCACATGACTTCTGTCCCCAGTAAAACACCTCCTCCTGCCCTACTCTCCCCAATGATCCATCCATCACAACCTCACCATCCATGAGCCACACTAGTCCTTTTCCCCTCTACATCCTCTCCTGCCTTTCCCATAATATTCCCCACCCACACACCTACCCAACTGCACCCCAACCTACCACATCCCCAACCCGCAGCTCCCCACCACACCACACCTTTATTCCAGTGGCCTTTACTGGCTTGCATCACAGCCTCCGACCAGTGCAGCCACCACCACCTCTCGACCCCACAGGCGTTTACCGATAATTCAAGATTGCCAATGTGCTGCTGGGTATGTAAGGCATCCAATTAAGTTTTTAAACCTCTCTCTCTCTCTCTCTCTCTCTCTCTCTCTCTCTCTCTCTCTCTCTCTCTCTCTCTCTCTCTCTCTCTGAGAAAAACTAGATCAGAGTCTAGGCGTGACTCTCCGACTATTGGCTTGCGTAATATCGGCGGGGCATTAAAGGCGAGTCGGTGTAAGTAGGTCTACGAGATCCCGCGTGACGGGTTTGTTGTCCGCGGCGAGGCGCCAACTGGACCAGCAAGTGATCTCATCAACGTATACTGGATTTCTCGCTTGTGTGCGTCGAGACACGTCTGCTCTCCTTGCCTTCCTCAGTGTCAAGTAATAAGTTATGAGTTTTAATAGTCTTCACTAAAGCAATAATGCTGTATAATTACGGCACTTCAAGTCTAGCTCACCATCGATGATTTTGAAGAATCTCCTACCCAACACACACACAACCCCACACCTGATAACCCCACCCACCACAAACATCCTACACCTGACTACCATCATCACCATATATAACCCCTAATCTGATTGTCATCATCACCACACACAACCCCATACCTGCCAACCATCACCACCACACACAACCCCATACCTGCCAACCATCACCACCACACACAACCCCATACCTGCCAACCATCACCACCACACACAACCCCATACCTGCCAACCATCACCACCACACACAACCCAATACCTGCCAACCATCACCACCACACACAACCCCATACCTGCCAACCATCACCACCACACACAACCCCATACCTGCCAACCATCACCACCACACACAACCCCATACCTGCCAACCATCACCACCACACACAACCCAATACCTGCCAACCATCACCACCACACACAACCCCATACCTGCCAACCATCATCACCACACACAACCCCATACCTGCCAACCATCACCACCATACACAACCCCATACCTGCCAACCATCACCACCACACACAACCCCATACCTGCCAACCATCACCACCACACACAACCCCATACCTGCCAACCATCACCACCACACACAACCCAATACCTGCCAATCACCACCACCACACACAACCCCCACACCTGCCAATCACCACTACATACAGCATGTACTGCAAATACTTGTGTACTTATGATGATGATGATGATAATAATAACAATAATAGTAATAATAATAATAATAATAATAATAATAATAATAATAATAATAATAATAATAATAATAATAATAATAAATAATGATAATAATAAACTAACTATATACAGAATTGAATGAAAGTTGTAGCTTGACTCAGGCTTGCGTGATGAGAGAGCAGTTCAGTCACACTAAAGGTGAATGTGTCCTAATCAGAGTGAGGTGAAGAACCAAGTGTGGTAGCTAGCGGCTACACAACGCTGTGAAAGGCAATGGCTCTGTCGTGGTGGTGGAAGTGTGGTGCAGTGTGGTCAGAGTGTGGAGTTGTGGGGCGGAAATGAAAGTGGGAAGGACAGATTAACGAGGGACCTGATAGTTCATGATGAGGTTATCTGTTATCATTGCTTAAAAAGAGGTAGAAGCACGAGAGTACCTCAGACGGCACCCTCTACCGCCATTTGATGTTATGTGGTGGTAGTGTGTTGTGGTGGGAGTGTGATGTTGCGATGGGAAGTGTGGTGTTGTGGAGGAAATATGGAATTTCGAACATTCTCGTCAAACTTTGCAGCGCATCTGCCATACTCCGGGACACTTCTACCCAACTTTGTAACACACAGGCCAAACTTTGTAACACAGGCCAAACTTTGTAACACTCTTACTTAACTTAGTATCGCACCTGTTAATGAGAGCATTGCGTTCCCATGACCCTGTTCATTGACTGGATCAACCAGCTTCAATAACAAGTCTGATCACCTCTTAACACACTGAGCCTGTCAGATGATGATAGCGATGATGAGGTATGATCCTACCTACCACCATGCGAACCATCAGGCAACCAGTGTTTTAAAACCTATTTCTATATTACAAAATCTTAATCTGTTGGAAGATACACATACGAAGCGTATCAATGATAACCTGGGTGAAGGGTTAAGTGGCTAGGGGGCAGGTGGAGGTTAAGTACAGAGCGTACGATGGGTACGATACATCGACACTGGAGGGTGACAGATGGGCCCGAGTGCGCCAGTGAGAGTGAGAGTGGAGGAGGAGGAGGGGGAGACGCTTATCACCTTCCCCACACCATCCCTCGCTAGCTTTCTCTTCCTCAGGCCAACGCCTCCCGTGTACCCTGACTGAACCACGTTCAGAGGAGTGGGGCAGTGAGAGTGTAGAGGTGACAGGGCTGTCGCAGTGATAGTGGACTGTGACACTGACAGAGGAGAAGAGTGTAGTGATGACAGAAGTGTAACAGTGATATAAAAGTGTGGCAGTGACAAAGAGTGCAGCAGTCACAGAAGAGTGTAGCAGTGACAGAAAGAGAAGTGTAGCAGACAGAAGAGAAAGGTAGCAGACAGAGGAGAAGAACGTGACAAAAGAGTGTATAAGTGACAGGAGAGTGTGGCACTGACAGAGGAGTGCAGCAGTGACATGAGTGTTGCAGTGACATAACTGTAGCACTGACAGACAAGTGTACCAGACGTGGGGGGGAATAGACAATGCCAGGTATGGATGTAATTCTGAGAATAGCAACATGACCTTTACCCCAGAGACAGAAGCTACCAAAACGGGTGTAGGAAACACTGGCTGGCTGGCTGGCTCTCTGTGCCGCTTCAACAAGCACCGGCAGCATTTAGCATCAGAATCAGTTACCGGCCTTACCACCCAGAAACGATGTCACGTAAACATTCAATACAACCCCAAGATCTCGGGCAACGACGACAGTTTCCCAGCGTCCATTCGAACACCACTCATCACGCGGGATGAACTGAAGTCTTGTATTCACTGAGACTAAATTGCATTACTCGACCCTGTTTCATCCAACACGTGTATTCTGAGCCTGAGTCTTTAAACCTGGAACCGTTTCAAGTGACGCTACTAAACAATGTTCTGATTGTATTACTCTTGTCACGTTTCCAGTGGGTGGTGAGAGCTGGGGAACTCCTGGAGCGTAACATCCACCTCGTACAGCCAGGCTTCCTTCTGCCATTAACATTCCGGGCAGGGAGGCCGTCCCGGACCGCTCCCACACTCTTGTTACTGTGTCACGTCTTGCCTCCCTCACTGGTGGCTAGTCGGCCGCGCCACTGGAATCTTATTTCTGTAAGGTTCTTCAACCTCTTGAGTACGAAATACGGTACGGTCTTTGAGCACGACGGTAAGAACTTTGAGCACACCATTACGGCCTTCTGAGCATCATGGCACAGTCCTTGGGTACGCTGGTATAGCCCAGGTCGTGCTCAAGGATCTTAACTTTCTGCACAAGGTTTGTATGCCCTTCCTCATGGGGCTAATGAGAACTCAGCACACAATGTATCACGGTCAATATTCCACAACCACACCAACAACTACCAGGACAAAATGGTTCGAAACAACGAGGAAATATAACCAGAAGTCTCACACGAGCCTCACCTGTGACCACCGAGTCAAGGGGGGTGGCTCGCCACGCCTCGTGTACACAATCGGTCCTTCATCCAACACGAGCACCTCCTGCTCAGCCAGGGAGGACACTGCTACAACCATCGGCTACTGTACGAAACCACGTCCCCACCTCCCTCACGTGCAAACAAGTGCTCGTCTGTGTTCGCTAATGCTCAATACTACCGGAGGCAAACACTGAAACGATGAGTTACGGTTTTTGATTACATGTCCGTGACATGTGGCAGGGAGGGCTGCAGGTCTACACCCTACCGTCTTGCCTTCGTCCTACCCCACAGAGGACTGTTCCCTGTCCTAGATCATCCCAGGGTCAGGTCCCCTCATCCTCCCAGCCATCCCGCTGTGACAACATCTCTCCATTTCAAAAATTCCGGTTTCAAAATATCGCTCCACTCAGAAACTAATTCCCTGGATACGAAGGTACGACCCTCAAGCACGACGGCACGACCCTCGAGCATGACGGCACGACCCTCGAGCATGATGGTACGACCCTCGAGCATGATGGTACGACCCACAAGCACGACGGTACGACCCTCGAGCATGATGGTACGACCCACAAGCACGACGGCACGACCCTCGAGCATGACGGCACGACCCTCGAGCATGATGGTGCGACCCTCGAGCATGATGGTACGACCCACAAGCACGACGGTAAGACCCTCGAGCATGATGGTACGACCCACAAGCACGACGGTACGACCCTCGAGCATGATGGTACGACCCTTACTATTCTCACACAACAACAAATACACCGTACATATCTAGTGGAGTAGTTGATGAGTATGTATCGCAATCCCTAACAACTCAACCCGGAACAGTTACATTTGTAAAGTCCAGCAGCTTGTTTAAAAAACAGGAACAAAAAGTTACATTTCTAGTCCAGATGTTTAGAAAAAATAAATGGAACAAAGAGTTACACACCAACATTCAAGTATCCTGTTCCTGTAAAGTACATTCTGACTTTCTCAAAGGATGTCTCTACTCTGCGTATCATAGGGTAAATCAGACTCACCCTTCCACGAAAGAACCGCCTTCAATAAAAACATTCGATTACTAGTTGTATCGACCCACACTGGGGAAGGTACAGAGGGCGTTAGACTACAAATGACACATGGTCATTTCTAAAAATTTAAGCTGCCACCTTAAAAATATCAATATCTGAGGTACTTACCGTTTGCTGTCATCAGGTCAAACTCGCCCTTGTACTTGCCAAACATACCTGGAAAAAAATGAAAAAGTTTCAGTTAATATTGTTTGTTAATGTTCTAGGGCAGGCAAGCTATCAATGGTTATGATATTGTACCTAATAATAATTCTGATAATAGTTGATATAGTTCTGAAGTGGATGAATTGTATTACAGAACCAATATGTTGAAAGTGGGGGAAAAAAAAAGTGTGTAAAGGAACTGACATAATACTTAAGTTTACCCTTCGTAGCTGCAGCTCCAACATTTTCTCTTACGGAAGAAGCAAACGTTTTCTATGAATCTTTACCTTGCATTGTAGGGAACACTGCAAGAACCACTGTACACTGCCTTTCTATATGTATTAGCATATAATCACAATGTTTTGGACACAAATGGAAATCACATCAACAATAAATGTTTCATTTCAAACCTAAAGACTGAAATAAAATATTATTGTTCTTTTGCTTGTATTTCAACGTCTCGTAACCGTTCAGTTTGTAAACACAAAGGAGTTCTAAAACAACGTGTGAAGTCCAGCAAGGCCCCCTAGAATGCTTCATGGTGTAACATGATAAGCATAAAACCCATGGTAATGGAGCACACTTGGTAGGTGAGATCGTGGTGGCCCAAAATGAAGTTTAGGATATCAAGGTCGTTTTCGTGTCCTGGCACCGCCTCAGTTGTGAAATAGTATTTATTTACAACTACACGATGGTCACCCAAACTTTATCTTTTCTTTTTACTAAATCCATTTCCAGCAGGAGAGAAATCCGAAAAGCTCACTTGATATTTCCTGGTTGTTCTAAATGGTTCCTGGATGCAGTAAACGCCACATATTTCCCTTACAATCCACAAACTAATATACACTTAAATGAGACTCCTGATTACCAGTAATAAAGTTTATGAATAATACTTGACCTATTGATAGATGTAGTCAAACATGTGGGAGTTAATGCCTCCAGCATCTAACTGTACAAATTCCACACTTTAAGGAAAGTTTGTAGTGCAAAAATAATGATGGTCTTTTATATAAATCCAATTCCAATTTACTGACAGGTTCCTAACATTCTCATGACGAGACTCCGTTAGTCAGACGTGAAGAATTCTCAGTATGTGAGGGGCGTGTGTTGTACATTCCTTCCTGACTCGGGTTAATGATCATAATTCACGGTAATTATAATTATATGATTACCAGAACACATGGAGATAATGATAACTGTGCCAATAAAACCACGTATAATTACTATACTTCTTAACCACCTGAGCACGACAGTGCGATCCTAGAGTGCGATGGTACAGTCCTAGAATGCAACGGGACGATCCTGAAATACAACGGTAAGATCCTAGAGCGCGACGGTACAAACATCAAGCACGATGGTCTAGTCCTTAAGCACGACGGTAAGGTCCTTGGGTATGATGATGTGACGCATGGGCCTGACCCTTAATGATCAGGGAAAAGGCCAGGCCATCATACCCATGTGTCGTACCGTCGTGCTCAAGGGCGGCCATACCATCGCGCTCAAGGG
Source organism: Panulirus ornatus (assembly GCF_036320965.1). Lineage (NCBI taxonomy): Eukaryota > Metazoa > Arthropoda > Malacostraca > Decapoda > Palinuridae > Panulirus > Panulirus ornatus. Next base: position 3,436,332 of record NC_092236.1, on the reverse strand, counting down.
CCGCCATACCGTCGTGCTCTGGGGACTAACAATGTCATCCGGAGGTGCTGCAGATCTGGGTGACGGAGGTCTCATTAGTTTCCCAATCATGAGCAGTAAAATACCTTCGTCTCTCTGTGACACCATCACTGTTAGGGCGGTGCCCTCTAGACCCTCACCGCCAACGGCGAGGGGCACCTGGCAACGTACGTACCCCTTCTGCTGGTGTTGTAAGTTCCACCCTCGGTTGTACGGTGTTGTTCTGGGTACTGTGCTGTTTTGTCCATTATGAGCGTAAGGTGATGGAGTCAGCGTTATATTACTACTGTAAAGTGTTCTGCGTGCAGCCAGCCGTGGGTGTAGTATGTTCTGGTTGTGACATGGTGTGAGTGTAGCGTGTTCAGGATGTGGTGTCTTTGGGGTATAACGTATTTCTCCTATCTTGCAATATAAACCAAGTCAAGTGTAAAATGCACTGTATCTTATAAGTGACCTACTGAGTGGGTTTACTGCTGGGAGGAGCGAGGCAAGGCCCCATCATCCTCCAGCAGCTTCTTGACCCGGAACTAGGCGACCCCCCCAGCCTCTCCAGCTAAACCCAGTTCACTTCCTGTCGACCCACAACCCACCACCACCGGGTCACATGACGACCCACTCCGTTTTGACATACACAAGGTCACATGCCCACCCTCATGGGGTCATATATCGACCTCCTACGGAGAATATATCTACCTCCTAAAAGGACATGACCCACTCCCATTTTGATATACACAAGGTCACCTACCCACCCTCATGGGGTCATACATCGACCCCCTACGGAGAATACATCTACCTCCTAAAAGGAAATATATCATCTCTTCTCAACAGGGCCACATATTGAGCCCTCTCCCTTCCAAACAGGGTCATATATCCAACCCACAAGGGTCACATATCACTCCTCTTCCTCCAGCAAATCATATACTAACCTCCATCTTCGAAGGTTAAAACTTGGGGGCAGCTCACCCTGTCAATATTTGCAATGATCAAAATATATATATCCTCATCACTGACTTGGCAAACACTTGACCGATGAAGGTGGCTCACCGGTGCCCCACTCCCTGAAGATCACTACGATGCATAAATGCCAGCATTCACCAGGACGACTGAGCACCAGCAGAACTCACCAGGACGATTGAGCACCAGAGTTTTAAAAGGTTGCGTGTGGGTAAGCACCGTGGATGTTCTGAATGTGGGGTGCAAGAGATGGGCCGGAGTCCCACCATCAGTAGGAGGATGTGGGTGTCTGGTGACGGGAGGGGCTGCTCCTCACCGGACGTGAACATCAGGGCCTTCACCCTACACTGCTAACATCTGGGTGCCATACTTCCCTGTACCTCATAACCTGCCCTATTCCTAGGCGTCCGGCTGCCTGCTTGTGTAGGCTCGGGATACGTGCTGCCTAGATTTCCTGACTTCACACACATACATGCTAACACTGAAGGTTGTTAACACTCAAGAGTCATGGCTTCCCAACCACCAACATCCCACAGGAAAATGCCAAGAGCCACAATTTCACCAGAATCGTCCCTCCATGTTGTAGTAATGAGGAAACTAATATCGACATCGACCATCAGCAGGAAATTATTCGTATTCAGGGAGGTGGGGAGCGTCGTGCGACCGTACCGATGAAGAACACTTCCTGTTGGGTAAGTTCTCTCACTGATCCTGAGAACTGGACTTTACTCATGATTCACAATGAAACCATGACTTCTCCCCAGATCCCTGACATAGATGGGGGGTCACCCTACCTTCTTCAAGTGCCAGGGTTTCTCTGACAGTCCCCTCTACACTCAATACATGTCCAACTACCTCAGTCACCCCAGGACCACATAAATATGCCAACCTTCCTACGGCGAGTGGCCACCCTCTCCCAAGACAAGGACCACAGCCGACTGTTCAGGGATAACAATTGATCCCCACACCACAAGTTTCTCGCAAGTTCTTTAAGAACGTCTCGAAAATACATACATGAAAGGAAAGATAATGAAAGACTTCCTCTCTTTTGAACCGGCTGTTCATTCACCTCACCTTAGTTATATTTTCCTGTCATACTCTTCGTTCAGCATTTGTATGAGCTTGAGCCCGCAATTCCCAGCCTGTGACACTGACAACTACACCACGCAAGATCATATTTTTAAGGAATGAAGGAGGCCAAACTTACTGTTAGATCATCATAAGTATGATCAAGTCATTACATCAGTGAATCCAGTGATGTTCATCTCTCAATTAATCAATCGACAAATTCAACTACAATTTGTTTCTTGAGTCAATAAGCCACCATTACTCGTCTGTGTCATGAGCCAACAACACCAGTGCCAACCATCCAAGAGGCAATGATAGCACCATCTGTCCACACCCAGGATCAAACACCAGCATCAAACATCTCAGCCTTACCTGGATCTTCCTGATGAACGTGACAGATGGCAGGACCAGGTGTTCTCGTGATACAGATGGCAGCCTTTATCCCTGCATAAACTTACAGTCTGCGTCCCTGAATGAGGGAAACGAGGGACCCAGCACCTGCAAATCACTACAAATCTCCTTCGACAATAAAATGGCCAAGACAATGAGGAGTCATAACAGTGGGTCATAAGGCTTAGACTCCCCCCTTCCCCTCTCCAGTATACATACAGCCGAGGGAACCTCTCCTCACATGATGGCTACTCTAGTTTATCCCCCTTCGTGATCTCACCACTTGCTCGATCTCTTCCCCTGTTATCATCACACTTCTCACTGCTTCCGTCCGTTCACACTTTTGTCGTCAGTCGCTTGAGAGTCGCCTCACGAACACCTGCCAAGCCACACGATCTTCGCACAGGATATCCGCCTCCTTATATCACGTCCTCCTCTGTTCCGTTTATGATAGCAGTGAGGTTATCTCCCCTACTCATAATAACACTGAGGTCATCTCCCCTGCTCATAATAACATGGAGGTTATCTCCCCTGCTCATGAAAGCACTGAGGTTATCTTTCACAGTCACCTCTCCCCGTGTTGCTGCCGTTGCCATTGGCCAACATACTCTGGGTCACTTGTTATAGATTCCTTATACATCTTTTTCCTATTCCCCCGACTCTCGCCCTGCTCCTTCCCAAAAGGTGGTCAGAGACTTCAGCCAAAGGGGGCCACACCCGAGAAGCACACAGAGGGAGGAAAATACGCCGGGGAATGGCCGGCCAGTAGGGCCTCCCCAGGGAACCTGAGGACGTGAAGCCCCTCCCTTACCTGACAAGACTAGCCAAGACCTCCACCACACGTCCAGCGACCAAGGGTTGATACAAACAAACACACACCTGGTCGCCTGTGTTCATGCATCACTTGATTCTTTAAAACTAACGTGCGCCGCGGGTGGCACAGGCACTGAATACAGACAACGCTCCTAACATCTTTACAAAGTTGTATATGGCAAGATGCAAGGATGGAGATCCTAGAGGACAGGGGGTACACAGAGGCGTCTTCTGCTGCGCCTTCGGCAGGGGGCCTCTGCAAAATTCCATGAGAAAATGTAGAGAAATTGTCAATAAAGGACATAACATCTCTGCAACCACCTACACATAATCTGCCGACATGTATGTAAGATACTGTGTCATATAACTCGTGCGTGCATGAGCGTGCGTGTGTGCGCGGGCGCGTGCATGCACCACAAGCCCAGCAGAGAGGGAGGGAGGCCAGAGTGCCGTAATGTTCCCAGAGATAATGGAGATGCGTGTTCACCTTCCCTGGCCCGTGGCTGCCGGATTGGTCAGTGACTGCCTCAACTACCTTCCCTGGGAAGCACTAACAACCACCCCTGGGAAGCCCACGCAAACTCCCTAAAGAAACCCTTAGCAACCTCTCTTGGAAAACCCTAGCAACCTCCCTCGGGGACACCCTGGCAACCTCCCAGGGGACACCCTGGTAACCTTCCCTGTGAAAACCTGGCAACCTCCCCTGGGAAACGCTGGTCCGGACACTCACCATTACCATAGCAAGAGGGTTACAAAAGCTCACGTCATTAAGCATTACCAGCTTCTGTGGAGGGAGAGAGGGAGGGGAGGGATGAATGGATGGATGGAGGGAGGGAGGGAGAGAGAGAGTGAGGGAGGGAGGGAGGGAAGGAGGGAGAGAGGGAGGGAGGGGAGAAAGGGACGAATTGCGTGACGATTTTTATAATCAAATTCACTATTACCACACCGGGAGTTTCTACAACCTTCAAAGCCCCTCATGAAGTGTAATACGTAGCGTGAATGTGACCAAATGGTAACGCGACCGGCTGATAACGTTGCCATGGAACAGAAACATCACGGCCGGTGACACGATTCTATTTTAGCATTTTCGTAATTTACGCACTGACGCATTCGAACTCATTTGTTGGACTTATGTCAAAAGTGACGATGATAAGACACATTGATCTACGACACACTTGGTACAACAATGAGTCAATCAATAGTGAAGGAGACGCTACCAGTCGAAGTCCCTTCGGTGTCTTCTCGTGTTGAGAACTGGTGAGGTGAAATGAAGAAATGGTAGCGTGAGGGTAATAGACAGTCGAGAAGGAACAGGAGTAGGGGAAGCAGTACAGGCTGATGGGAGGGAGGGGAAAGGAGTGTAGGAAGAGAGATGAACATGTAAAGGGAAAAAGGAGGGGAAAGGTGCAAAAGCGCAGAAGAGGGAACGGAAGAAGCATCTGGGTTAAAGAAAACAGAGAATAGCAAACACGAATTGTGCGGTGGCAAGGTATATATATATATATATATATATATATATATATATATATATATATATATATATATATATATATATATATATTTTTTTTTTTTTTTTTTTTTTTATACTTTGTCGCCTGTCTCCCGCGTTTGCGAGGTAGCGCAAGGAAACAGACGAAAGAAATGCCCCCCCCCCCCCATACACACGTACATACACACGTCCACACACGCAAATATACATACCTACACAGCTTTCCATGGTTTACCCCAGACGCTTCACATGCCTTGATTCAGTCCACTGACAGCACGTCAACCCCTGTATACCACATCGCTCCAATTCACTCTATTCCTTGCCCTCCTTTCACCCTCCTGCATGTTCAGGCCCCGATCACACAAAATCTTTTTCACTCCATCTTTCCACCTCCAATTTGGTCTCCCTCTTCTCCTCGTTCCCTCCACCTCCGACACATATATCCTCTTGGTCAATCTTTCCTCACTCATTCTCTCCATGTGCCCAAACCATTTCAAAACACCCTCTTCTGCTCTCTCAACCACGCTCTTTTTATTTCCACACATCTCTCTTACCCTTACGTTACTTACTCGATCAAACCACCTCACACCACACATTGTCCTCAAACATCTCATTTCCAGCACATCCATCCTCCTGCGCACAACTCTATCCATAGCCCACGCCTCGCAACCATACAACATTGTTGGAACCACTATTCCTTCAAACATACCCATTTTTGCTTTCCGAGATAATGTTCTCGACTTCCACACATTTTTCAAGGCTCCCAAAATTTTCGCCCCCTCCCCCACCCTATGATCCACTTCCGCTTCCATGGTTCCATCCGCTGACAGATCCACTCCCAGATATCTAAAACACTTCACTTCCTCCAGTTTTTCTCCATTCAAACTCACCTCCCAATTGACTTGACCCTCCACCCTACTGTACCTAATAACCTTGCTCTTATTCACATTTACTCTTAACTTTCTTCTTCCACACACTTTACCAAACTCAGTCACCAGCTTCTGCAGTTTCTCACATGAATCAGCCACCAGCGCTGTATCATCAGCGAACAACAACTGACTCACTTCCCAAGCTCTCTCATCCCCAACAGACTTCATACTTGCCCCTCTTTCCAGGACTCTTGCATTTACCTCCCTAACAACCCCATCCATAAACAAATTAAACAACCATGGAGACATCACACACCCCTGCCGCAAACCTACATTCACTGAGAACCAATCACTTTCCTCTCTTCCTACACGTACACATGCCTTACATCCTCGATAAAAACTTTTCACTGCTTCTAACAACTTGCCTCCCACACCATATATTCTTAATACCCTCCACAGAGCATCTCTATCAGCTCTATCATATGCCTTCTCCAGATCCATAAATGCTACATACAAATCCATTTGCTTTTCTAAGTATTTCTCACATACATTCTTCAAAGCAAACACCTGATCCACACATCCTCTACCGCTTCTGAAACCGCACTGCTCTTCCCCAATCTGATGCTCTGTACATGCCTTCACCCTCTCAATCAATACCCTCCCATATAATTTACCAGGAATACTCAACAAACTTATACCTCTGTAATTTGAGCACTCACTCTTATCCCCTTTGCCTTTGTACAATGGCACTATGCACGCATTCCGCCAATCCTCAGGCACCTCACCATGAGTCATACATACATTAAATAACCTTACCAACCAGTCAACAATACAGTCACCCCCTTTTTTAATAAATTCCACTGCAATACCATCCAAACCTGCTGCCTTGCCGGCTTTCATCTTCCGCAAAGCTTTTACTACCTCTTCTCTGTTTACCAAATCATTTTCCCTAACCCTCTCACTTTGCACACCACCTCGACCAAAACACCCTATATCTGCCACTCTGTCATCAGACACATTCAACAAACCTTCAAAATACTCATTCCATCTCCTTCTCACATCACCACTACTTGTTATCACCTCCCCATTTACGCCCTTCACTGAAGTTCCCATTTGCTCCCTTGTCTTACGCACCCTATTTACCTCCTTCCTTTTTTTTTTTTTTTTCATACTATTCGCTATTTCCCGCGATAGCGAGGTAGCGTTAAGAACAGAGGACTGGGCCTTTGAGGGAATATCCTCACCTGGACCTCTTCTCTGTTCCTTCTTTTGGAAAAAAAAAAAAAAAAACGAGAGGGGAGGATTTCCAGCCCCCCGCTCCCTTCCCTTTTATATATATATATATATATATATATATATATATATATATATATATATATATATATGGGAGGGGAAAGAAAAGATGATGAAGGGAAGGTAAGGATGGGAGAGGAAAGGAGAGGCACTGAAAGTATGGGTGAAGCAAGTCTTCCCCACCCTGACCCACATGGCTCACGGACACTGGTCATCTTCACAGCCTTATTATGGTAATGGTTCTTACTACAGCCGCTTACCCAACCACCCCCATCCCGCCCTCACCCACCTTACCTTGCTACTCAACCTCCACGCTCTGATGACACCACAACCAGACGACTGTGCCACCATTATTAAGGACCCTCGCTGTACACACACACACACACACACACACACACACTAATGATGATTCATCCGATTGGGACAATTATGAAATCCTCTCCACGTCATCAAAACCAACTTCACAGAGGATCCTTAAACCGCTTCATCGGTCGTCAGAATAATATCCACAACCAACATGTCTTCCCTTCTTCCTGCGCAACCTCGGCGAACAGTTGGTGAAGGTCAGGATGCCCCTTTCCCCTCCCCCGCCACATGTAAACAGTGACAACCATCCTGATGGGCTGCTATACCAAATGTGTGGTGGTCTATGGGAGACTCACTGTGGTCAGCTACGCACTTCCTACCACCCGTGGTGGCCTCTCGATGGTTGTCGCCTTGAATGATGACGTCTCTACTACGTCTTAGTTTGAGACGTGGTTTAGAGAGACTTCTTTAGTGAATACTAAGCGACGATCCAGCTCGATCACTTCCTCAACATACAACGGCCAGACTCTGACAAAGCAAATGTATCAGTGATCCGTCGCACATACCAAATGGCATTCCCTCACATTCAGCTCTGACCCCTGTCCTCACCACTCCCGACCTCTGGATCCAACGAACGCCATCACAATACGAAGACGGAGTTGCTTTATAACCTCACGAAAAGACAAGACCATCACAACATAAAGAAGACGTGGGATTATAGCCCTAGAATATGATCATACCATCACAGTATACAGATGGAGGAGGTTCATACCTTAAGAAAATAACATGAGCATCATAAATGTAAAGCTGGCGTTGGTTTATATGGTTAGACAATGACAGTTGCACTACAATACACGGATCACGTACGAGGAAAAGAAACTTCAGTCTGCCCCTCGCCACTCCGCTAGTGACTCGTCAAGCAAGACAAGGCTGCCACCACAAATGATCCCCAGCATTACCCCCTCCCCACAGTATCCCCCGACGCAAACCACACTTCCTCTGTCAGACCTTATGTCCGTAATGCTATCTTGTCGATCTTTCCTCACAAAAAGAAACGTTCAACATATTTCTGCACCATTTTCGTCAGTAAACCCATCTGAAAAAATTAATGTCTGGTGTGTGTGTGTGTGTGTGTGTGTGTGTGTGAACCACTCCCTTCAGCTTGATGCTCTTTGACAACCTTCTCTGACAGCCGTCCCGTGAGTCTCTCTCTCTCTCTCTCTCTCTCTCTCTCTCTCTCTCTCTCTCTCTCTCTCTCTCTCTCTCGACATGGGCCAACCGTCATTACTACAAACATGAAGCTCTTCAGCTTTAAGGCCTGGTCCGTGTGCCCCACGCGAGACAAATTACTGACTCCGGCCCCACCACCACACTCGCGACCCTCCTCCCCCCTGCCTCATGCTTCACAAGGAACGGCACAAGTAACGACGACAAAAAAAAAAAAAAATCTGCCCACCCAAAAAAATGCATGAACAATGTGACCGTGGGAAGGGTAGCGGTGTGCACAACATTTTATAAACTACGTTGAAAGAATTCATAGAATTTATAAAACTAGCTAAGACTATAATATATATATATATATATATATATATATATATATATATATATATATATATATATATATATATATATAAAGACACCTATAAAGCAAATATAAAGGCCTAGAAGGCTTCACCAAACTGATCAGAGAAAACATATCAATTTTTTTTTAAATTTTTGAATCAGATCAAATACAATATTTAGTTTCCTATAAACACCAGCAGAGGCTGAGTGTGATACAGGACAGACTCAAGCCAGCCGTGAGACCCATAAATTATACGAAACCATACGAGTCGCCTCAAAAATGAAACACAGTCGAGTATTTGAAGATGACCCACAACCTCGCTGAAGGTAAAACTTATCTCTTTACATGGTAGTCCCCCACTAGACCTATTATACTATAACGAAAAGCAAATCACAGAAGGGTACTACGGTACGACCCTTACACACACAACGGAACGACCCCTGAACGAGGCGATGAGACACTCAGACACAACGGTACGACCCTCGAGATCGCAGATGCGACCTTTGAGCACAACGATATGAACTCTAAGTTATGATTATGTGACCTTTGACCTCCCGGGTCAGGTCAAAGGCTCGGACCGTCGTGCTTAAGAAAACAAAGCAACTGAATGAAGAACCAAAGGCGCGTGCTCAAGACTCCCCCCCCAGTATCTCCTCCCGTGATGTTATCATCCGCTATTACTCTGTAATCACAATCAACTGTCCGATATCAGTTTAACTGCTCTCGACGCGCAGTCTTATCATACCACATCACCACAAGCGATCCAGTATCACTCTCACTCCTCTCGACGTGTTACATTCACCTGCTATCGCTTTGAATCACTCCAGATCTGACCAGTGGTATCGAGTGTGCACATCCCCACTGCCTTCCTCCGTCATCTACGGCGTTGTGAAAGAGTCAAATTACATGTTAATTTCCTGTTGGCTTAGCGGAACGCGGGTACAGCACACGAAACTCGCACAATTATTTACACCATTTGCAAAGACTTCGGTTGTTAGTAACGCTACTGATAAATCCAATTTTCTTTATCTATTATAGAGGAAATTATGTATTACTCTACCATAAAACTGTCACATTTACACAGACATACACACAGACACGAGCAGTAACAAAGTCACTGCTCCGAACCCTGAATGGTTACGTCAGAGATCACGTTGTTAAACCCATGGGTCATACCTTCATTTCCAAGAGTCGTATAGTCGTACTCATGGGTCGTACCGTCGACCTCAAGGGTCGCCTTGTCGAATTCAAAATTCCTCCTTCAGGAGAAATCCCGCAAAGGTGTGCGCTCGTTCCGGACGCGAATATGAAATACTGTATCCTGAACCAGCCTGGCGAACCCCGAACACAGTCACAGGTGACTGAATTCCCCGGCGCAGTTGACACAAAGCTCCGTAATGAGGTTTCCGGGCAGCCAGGCATGTTACGACCCGAACTCTAATTTTATTCCCAAGATTAACGAGGTCACATGAAGGCGCTGCTCCCCCATCCCTCCTGTTCGGGGCATTCTTGGTTCGATTCCCGTCTTAACTAACTTCATTCGATGTAGTTCCAGCTGGTTGTATATGATGCAGTCCGAACCAGCTTCGTAAACTATGGCTTTAACCTATTTCTCGCACTTTGATTTGAATCAATTCGATTTGACTTGGTTTGATCCTCCTTCCCACAGTTTAGCGTGAACCTCCTTCATTTAATGTGGTTTGAAGCTACTCGATTTAATCTGGATGGAGCCAACTCATTCCATCTGGCTTCGACCTGTTTCATTCTATTTGGTCAGAACCTTTTTCATTCAATATGGTTTGAATCTACTTCGCTAAATTTGGTGTAAATCTGTTTTATTTCATGAAGTATGAAGTCTGAACCTGTTTGAATCAATTTCTTGTAAATTACCTCATTTGAATTTGAACTTGAGCTACTCAGTCTAGCTTTAAGCCGCTTCATTCAAAATTATTTGAACCTGTTTCATTTACTTAGGGATGAACTTACGAGTGAGGCTTCCTCATTAATTCTATTCTGCTCTGCTTGAGTTTGGTTTTCCTACTCTAGTACTGGGTAAGGTTCGGTTCTCATGACGCTGAATAAATGTCGCGGCGAAAATTCTGTAACGATCGTTCGAGTGTTTCCATTCCTCCGCCTTCATCCGGGGAAACTTTTCGCGCACACACAAACACACACACACACACACACACAGACGCAGTTCCGGAGGAGGTCGGGACCCATTATTGTCAGCCTCCCCCAGTAGCGTCAGACACGCCCAGGTTTAGCCCAACCCTCTTCATGCCTCGAAGTGAGACTTTAAAGAACAACCAATTTTGGAATCAGTTCACGACGCAACACTGAATGAGTCCCGGTACTCTTCAAGTGGGGTCCTGAAAGCAACCAATTTTGGACCCGAGGCAACCAATTTCAGCGTAAACCAACACAACCAAAGTTAATCCCATCCTCTTCAGGTTGGGAGGAGGCGAGACTTCTCAAGACGACCAAGTTTGTTGTGAAGTTCAGACACAACCGTCCCAGCACCAGCCTGCGCCACTAACAACTTCGGCCTAAGTTTGTCGTAGCAAAGTCCGGTGTAAGCCTGCGACGCTCCTAAGTTTGGTGGTAGCTTATGCCAGAGTTCGGGGGACAGGCTCTCGATATACACCGAACTGGTGTGTGTGTGTGTGTGTGTATACTCAGGAACTGGTGTGTGTATGCTCAGGAACTGGTGTGTGTATGCTCAGGAGCTGGTGTGTGTGTGTGTGTGTGTGTGTGTGTGTGTGTGTGTGTGTGTGTGTGTGTGTATGCTCAGGAACTGGTGTGTGTATGCTCAGGAGCTGGTGTGTGTGTGTGTGTGTGTGTGTGTGTGTGTGTGTGTGTGTGTGTGTGTGTGTGTGTGTGTGTGTGTGTGTGTGTGTGTGTGTGTGCGTGTGTGTGTATGCTCAGGAACTGGTGTGTGTGTGTGTGTGTGTGTGTGTGTGTGTGTGTGTGTGTGTGTGTGTGTGTGTGTGTGTGTGTATGCTCAGGAACTGGTGTGTGTGTGTGTGTGTGTGTGTGTATGCTCAGGAGCTGGTGTGTGTGTGTGTGTGTGTGTGTGTGTGTGTGTGTGTGTGTGTGTGTGTGTGTGTGTGTGTATGCTCAGGAACTGGTGTGTGTGTGTGTGTGTGTGTATGCTCAGGAGCTGGTGTGTGTGTGTGTGTGTGTGTGTGTGTGTGTGTGTGTGTGTGTGTGTGTGTATGCTCAGGGGAAAATATATTCCAGTGAGAGTTTTCCACACAACCAACCCTGCCGTGGTGCCGTAGGATAACAATGCTTGGTATAAACTTATGACACAATGACGTCTGGTGTAAGCTGGAGGTATGTGGTATTACTGGTGTACTGGTATTTTAGCTGTTGTGATATGTGCTGTGGTACTTAATGCTGCACCGGTACGCTTCGTAACACACCGGTACACTCCGTGTCGTACCGGTACACTTCGTACCGTACCGGTACACTTCGTACCGTGCCCGTCCACTTCGCCAGTTTCCATGGACGGGAAATTAACGAAAAATCCTAATTGATAAATTAGTAGCTTAATAGCGACAATTACGTTCAATTACCTTAAACGTAAATATCAAATGTCAAACCGGAACAGCTTCTTGTCTGGGGTTAGTAAATCTTAAAAAAAAAGAAGTAATTTCACACATTTCTAACACCAGAAAAGCTTAGTATACCCATCAAAGCTTGGTATAAGCTCGTAATACGACAAAGCTTGAGTGTATAACACTGCAACGCTGTCACAGCGACGGGCAATAAGGCATTAGACCCGGGTTCACGTACGTCCAACATACCTCATCCTTCTCCACATTCCAGCTGACAAATTATTTAACCTGCCAACCGAAGGTGAGGTCGGGGTGACCCTCACACGGGTAGCTACACTTCCACCCACCTCAACAAAGACTGAACCTTGGTAACTAATCATGGAACCAAAAAAAAAAGTGGAACAAAAACAACGCATAAAATAACATTAATTTCGGTGTTCTCGTCGAACTTATTTTCCCAGGAAATAAAACCCGGGCTGGAATATAACGTGTAATTCAGCGGACAGTTAGCTATGATTTCGCGTAGCGGGAAGTGAACACTGCCGGGAATGTGAGCCCTGAGCACTGACAGAAGAGGGTCGGAAACATCACACATACACACACACACACACACACACACACACACACACACACACACACACCATAGATCTATGTACTCTAATACTCTATAACTATCTTCTATGTCTACGACGTACCTTCCCCCTATTCGCCACCTTCATTTACCCCCTGTAAACCACACAACATCCCCCACCCCACGCTGCTACACTCCACCTACGAAACCATACCACACCTATAATAAGCACTGCTCTTCCTTCACATCTAACTACACCCATATCGTTAACCACCACACCTAACTACACCAACGTTGACAATCCTACACCTCACTACACCTGGATTTGACTACACCTTCCTGCAGACACCTAGCTACACATACACTCTCAAGGTCTCCCCATTGTGTGTCGTAATACCTCACTACACACCGTTACACACCACAGTGTCATAAATGTTACTGATCTGTTACAGGGTCAACCTCAGTAACGTGTATGAATCTATCAATGTTTTATATATATATATATATATATATATATATATATATATATATATATATATATATATATATATATATATATATATATATATATATATATATATATATATATATATATTTTCTTTGTTTTCTTTTAAACTATTCGCCATTTCCCGCGTTAGCGAGGTAGCATTAAGAACAGAGGACTGGGCCTTTGAGGGAATACCCTCACCTGGCCCAATTCTCTGTTCCTTCTTTTGGAAAATTAAAAAAAAAAAAAACGAGAGGGGAGGATTTCCAGCCCCCCCGCTCCCTCCCCTTTTAGTCGCCTTCTACGACACGCAGGGAATACGTGGGAAGTATTCTTAATCCCCTATCCCCAGGGATAATGTGTATATATATATATATATATATATATATATATATATATATATATATATATATATATATATATATATATATATATATATATTTATCTATGTATTTTATTTACTTTGCTTTGTCGCTACAAAAAGTAGTATCTTAATAATGATAATGATAATAATGATAATGATAATAGTAATAATAATAATAATAATAATAATAATAATAATAATAATAATAATAATAATAATAATAATAATAATAATAATAATAATAATAATAATAATAATAATAATAATAATAATAACCCTCCCTAACCACTGAACCATCCCAGAGACAACTAACATCACGTATCATATCAAGCAGCTAAAATATTTACCAAGAAAAAAAAGTGATCTAGAAATGGAGATAAAACTCGACTAACATCGCTCGCTTGATGCCCTAATTAATAAACCTGTCAAATTTCATTACATCTGACGAGCACTTGACAGAATCTGCCAACACATAATCACGCCCCAGGTGATGCCAATCATCATGGTCTAGAATATCTTATAGAATATATCTTTTTCTATCGTTCGTACATAGAGCCGCTCATACGCTTCACAAAGCATGCTAACTTACCCTCAAATACCGTCAGATATAAACCAGTTTTTTTTTTTTCTTTTTTATAGATGATTGGTTTTTAAAAGATGATTTGGTAATTTGTTTTCTACGAACAATGAAGTATAACATCAATACATCTTTGAGACTATGGCCATTAAATCACGCAAAAGTTTCTAAAAAAAAAAAAAATAAAATGTTATCATACGTAACTGTGAGTTTTCTAAAGTAAACAATGAAAGAAATGACTAAAAGTGTCTCAGCCACGGTACTTGCAAGAATTACATAACAACTACATCCAAGTCGTCAATGTTTCCACAAAAGATTTAAAAACCGCTTTTTTTTCCGAAGACAATATAGAAATTTCACCTTGGAAAGACATTCATCTAAAAATCGTCGAAGATCCTAACTTTTCGAGGCATGAAAAAGTGTTCTACATAATAGACCCGAACAAAGACATTCTCGCCCATAAATAACAAGATTTCTTTCCGGGTCGAGTTGCTGTGGGGCTCCATGGCTCGAAGCTTCGCGCTCCGACACATCTCTCTCCAGCGAAAGAAATCAATAAGAAAAAAAAAATATTTGTCATAATCTTTACTATGTAAGACTTTGGTTTACATCAGGAACTCTGGTTAATGTCTGAAATATAGATTTCAGAATCAATAGACAGTAAATATTTGAAAACTTTCGTAAGAAAGTTTTTGAAACTCGTAATATCTTTCGTATTTCCGTATGCCCCAAGGCATGTCATCTTCAGACCGTTCATGATCGTCTTCATGGTGTTAAAATATCTGACAAAACTCATGCAATCTTTCAAAACCAGGGTCGAATCCTGGGTACAGCAGTCGGTCCACAGTCAACCTAGCTATTCATCACCCCAAGGGGTTGGTCGATAACCAACATAAAAATAATTCTAATGTCATAAATACACATTTTAAAGCAATTAAAAGCTGAACATTCAAATATAAAAAAAATATGAGAATGAATACATAACATATACATTCTAAAAACAAGAGGATGATAAAAACCTCAAAGTGTAACACTGAATGTAAGCTGTGATGTCTTCTGAGATAGTCATACACAAAACAAAAGATACCACATCATCTCTTCCGCAGTACATGAATCATTAATGGGATGGAACCTTCTGCAACGCTGAATAGTGATTCCTGTGTGTGTGTGTGTGTGTGTGTGGGTGGTTGGGTAGATGTGTGTGTGTGTGTGTGTGTGTGTGTGTGTGTGTGTGTGTGTGGCACAGGTGGCACCGAGAGCCAGGCTGTTGGGTGCCAATATTTCATGACGGTCTCACTCTCCCTGAACACCAACAAGGTGGAGAGAAAAGTCAGCAACATAACAATGATAATGAACGATTTACTGATTACACACAGCTTGAGGCTGAACAGAGAGAAAATGCATACAACAAAGAAAGTGGGACTAATACAAGAGGAAGGGATGTCATACAGATTGCCCTTTCCCCCGTCATGAAGGACAGCAGCTGTAATAAGGCCAATCTAGTCTGCACAATGTGATTGTGGTGCTGAACAACGATCCAGGGACGAGGGATCTCTGGTGGAATAGGAGATGCCGGTAGCGGGGCTGATGCAGCTCCCGGGGCTGTTGGACGGTCGGGAGGACCTGTGTGCTTATCGCCTCGACAGGTGGTGTGAGAAGGACGGAGGGTGAGCCTGCACGTCCCCCTCTAAAGCCTTTCGTGCAGTCCCACTTGTGTGGTGTATATGGAGGAAGACTAGGCAGGGAGGGAGAGGCATGTGATAAACCGTGCGGAGGGAGAGGCGTACAACATACTACGCAGGGAGAGGTAAGTCCGAACACATCATATGTGTATATATCATGCGATACTTGACTGAGGAGTACGTTCGCATGACCTCCCTCCTCATCCGGCCAAACCTCCACACACCATGGAGGGTTGTAGTGCTACTGGAGGGTCAGTCTGTTCCATAAATCCGATCCCTGCTGGTCGCTTATTTATCAGAAATAAAGCGAGAACTTGGTGATCAAACTCTCTCTCTCTCTCTCTCTCTCTCTCTCTCTCTCTCTCTCTCTCTCTCTCTCTCTCTCTCTCTCTCTCTCTCTCTCTCTCAATTGCTCCTAAATTTCACAATAAAGTCACGAAGGAAAGTCCTAAGAATTTCTTACGATACGTGAATAAAAGAATACAAAAAAATTTATTGAGAGAAAAGTCGTGACAGAGGGAGGGGAGGAAGAAGGAGAGAAAGGGTAATAAAACTAAGTGGTCCTTCAATTCCAGACACGACTTTTTCCCTCTTCCTTTCCACCACTGGCCGGAAATTGCAATTCTTGAGACGATCCATCAAGGGCCCCTGGCCGGTGTTGGTTCCCAGGACCTGGCGTCTACGGCAGGAGATGATGTTATCGAGGCGAAGTGTGAGTGTCCCACGGATGGCCGAGATGTTCGATGTTTTCCAGGATCGTGACTCGTGGGGTTGGAGTACTGGGCCACTGAGGGCACTGTTGGCAGCAGGATACACACACTCCAGGAGCCAAGAGCCGACGAAGGCGAGGTCTTCCAGGTCGTCTGTCGTCCTCCTGCATAACTTACAGTAAGGCTCGCTTGCCACAGCAGCTGAGACCCCTTGAACCTGCATCACGAAGACGTTAAACTGCTGGACATTACATTTCCTGGACTCTGATTTTCTGATGAAGTAATAACGTAGTCAGTGTATGTCTGGTGGGTACGTGATGGTATGAAAAGTAGTAGTTGTGGTGGGGTCCAGCAACAACCCTTGCACCTAGCTAACCCCTACTGTAACAGCAGTGGTTGTGGTGGGGTCTTGTAACCTCCTCGCCACGTGGCTAACCCCTACAGCAACAGCAGTGGTTGTGGCGGGGTCTAGTAACCCACTCGTCACCTTGCTAACCCTTGCAATAAAGTTTCAACATACGGGACTGTGCCAACAAAATTCGCCGTGGGAGTCTCCACCATCCGTGCACTGATCCTCGCTACTTGTAACTGTGCAGAGCTTTCCTTAATCCGTTACCCACTACGCACGGAAGTCCGAAGCTTAATACACGCCTCTCCAAGCCCACGTCTCACCTCACAACACAACACTTCACTCCCCACAATCCACCCTGTCACACCTTTAAGCACGACTTAACACATGACGTCTCAGATCACTCCCTTACCTACCTGCATCACTCCTAACATTCCCCTCACCCACACACCACACCATACATCATCCCTCTCTCTACCAACACTCCATTCATCAAACCAATCGTTACTCAGATCTGTACACAACTGTACATGTCACCCCTCATACCACCCATAAAATTTGTCTTTACCACATTTACAACGACCAGAAATTTGTCTCATTCCTGTTTTATGACGTAAGGATCTTTCAGCTCAAGTGCTATTCCGTTACACATCTCTTGAGAACGGTAACACCTTAATACCTCAGCTGGGGCATGTCACTCTCATCACAAGTATACATCAGGATGACATGGCCATGTCCTCAATGCTAGTGTACAACACATATCCTGAGAAGGCCGTGTCTTCACGTCCGTACCCAAGATATGTCCTGCACACACACACACACACACACACACACACACACACACACACACACACACACACACACACACACACTCCTAAAGCCCCTCACAACTTTCGTCTCAACTTGTCTTTGTAAACTGGCGGAGGAAAACCTTTTGGAGTTCCGATCCTCACCCGAACATCGTCTTTTAACTTTACCTCCAACTCGTTCCTTCTCCAACATCCACCTGCATCTGTACCATCGGAATCCATCATCGTGGTCATTGCCACTCGTGAGCCCCACATATGGCGGAGAACACGTACAAGAGGTCTTGTTAGGATCCGAGCGTCGACTCCGACACACTCATTGTCTCAACAGCGGGTGTTGTGTGTGTGGGAGGGGGACACAACAAGTGACCGACCCTTAGGTATCACTCCACCAATGACACATCCGCATGTCTCACCACGTAGCTCGTCACGGGACCTCATCTCTACCTACACTGACAATGGTCCAAGTTTCTAAGCCCGTCTTCTCTCGTCCTGTTTACATACAGCAGCCAGACCCGTACTGGCTACGTTCTCTGAACTTGTAATATCAACAGCAACAAGTAATATATCAAAGTCTCTATGATAATCTGATAACATACAAGTGTCAGGTTCCCTAAAACCTTCAAAAGCAATAAAAAAAGATAGAGAAACTTTTCCGATCAGTTTTAATCCTATACAAAAAAAATATTCGAAATAGGTTTCCTAACGCATCGAAAACTAATTTTTAGGGCACACCACGCTGCTGTGTCTGGCGACCAGCATTATGGTTAAAGTAGTAATCAGTACACATGAAAACGCTGCAGACATTATGGGTGTGCGAAACATTTTTCCTCTTTTTTTTCAGTTACCCCGGAAGTAGAAGCAGTTCACCTGCCCCTCGGCACAGGGGTCGCCGCCTCTGGCTTGACCGTAAATCTTTTAGGTGTAACCAAACCTCCTCTCCCTTCCCCCTCCCCTTCTACTGTGCTGTTCCATTGTCGTTTTCTTCTCCTTCCTCCTTCCATTCATCTCTCTATTCCATTCCTCGCGTTCCCCGGGTGCCATGCACGGTAAAGATGTCTTATCACGCGACAATGCGTTCTTTCTCTGCTCCTGACTCCTCCCGACAAGCTCCGCTAACCTGTAATGAGACGTCTGCCGGGAACACCACTCCGCCCACACTTCCGTTTCTTAGAAAGTGGCCAGAAATGAGGATCTGCATCAACTCTTCTGACCTCTCCTTCTTCAGGGCAAAGCCATAGATGTCCCCTAAAATTAACACCCGAGCTCATGTTGTTGTAATGAACCCAGAGTGTTCATCAAACCCACGAGTCTCTCCCTCTCACACTCATCGTTACTTCATCTCACACCCGCTCTCCCTCCTCCACCTCACACCTCTTACAACACCTACTACTTGGCCTCTTTAGTTTTAACAATAGACATTATTTAGGTTCTTTATTCCTGTGGTAACTCAAGTCTACGCATCTTCTGTAACTCCTCCTATATCCAACATGATATCTTATCTCCCACGATCTCCAGTTTCCTCACATCCCTACCAAGATCCACTTGCCTTCGTCCACCAGGTCTCGCACCCACAGGAAGGTAAGAGCAGTTAGGAGGAGACGCGGCAGGAGGGAAAGGAGGCACGGATACAGGGGGATGATAAAGGGAAGAGGTAGTAAATGGGTCGAGGTGTTGCGGCCGAGTGGCGCAGAAGAAAATGGGTGAGCGGTGGGCAGGAGCAAGAGGGGTAGAGGATAGTGTTATGACAATAAACTTAATGGACCTGTACACCGCACAGTACTTTACATTCGCGTGAATAAGGCTGAAGATGCTAAGAGATGGGAGGGAAATTTAGTCCTTTACAGAGGCAACAGGAACAGGTACTTTCTCACCCCGCATGGTGGCAGTGCTTCGTGATGGCTGCACTGTTGTCGGTAGCAGTGCCATGTGTTGACTGTGAACGAAGGCAGTGCCCAGTGCTGGCTCTTGCCTGGAGTACCCTGTAACTACCCTTCCGGTGTCAGACCAGTTCGTGTATTCCAACAATTCAAAGTGATCCTTAATTTCTGTATGTGGAAAGAGGTTTTAAAAAATGTGCTCCTTTTGTGCTTAGAAAAACAGAATAAAATATTGTCTGGTATTCTCTATCATGTTCTGTACCTGAAGTGATCATGAATACACTCTCATAAAATACATCACCGAACTCTTAGCAATGCAACACCTCAAAATCTTCGGATACTGAGTGCATCACTGTATCTTCGGAAATACAGCGCTTCACTGTACCTATCACTGTTCTCCGTATGACACGACAGAAAAAGCATGTAAGCAAAGAAAAACTTAATGATACAAAACACCTTTCAAAACATCAGACATGATGATGATGATGATGATGATGATCATCATCATCATCATCATCATCATCATCATCATCACGAAGACGTAAACAACCACTCTTTGTTTTCGACTGGAGGAGAAGGAAGCCCAAAACCTCAACAGCGTTGGAACCACATTAAGGTGATCCAATCAACCTGTTTGTAAGAATCTTACTCACCGTCATTCATCATTTTAAGAAGTAAGAAAATGCAGAGAGTTAAATGATAGAAAGGGAGGTGGAGAAGCCCCGAGAGCAGAGGGCTAGAAGAAGACCAGGAAGCAACGTGCAAGAATAAAGGTCACGTCAATAATTTCGTGAGAGCCGCCCAGGTAGGGCTCAAAATAGCCCAAAATGTTCCCACATTCCGCCAGCTCCACAGGTTGTCCTGGCTGACCCCAGCTTTCTGACCCCAGCGTGCAGATCCCTTCCTCTCAGTTCTGATTCTAGACTCAGATATCCTCCTGCTGACTTTAGCCTGCTGATCCCGTCCTGCTAACATCAGCAGCCTGTAGAAACTGTCCTTCAGACCACTGCCTAAAGGCCCTGTCCTGCTCACCCCAGCCTACAGATCTCGTCCTCCTGACCCCACTCTACAGACCACGTCCTCCTAACCCAGCCGCCCACAGACACTAGCCATCCAGCTACCGTCTATTGGGCCTCGTCTCAACGACTCTATCCTGTCTACCATAGCCATGGGACTTATAAGCCCGTCTTGACAACCCTGCCTTGCCGTCAAAGCCTCCCGTCCATGCCCATCCTCCTCAGCTAACCTACGAGTAACCTTATCATCTAGTCTGCCACCGACAGAGATCAGATCCTCCAGAGGTGCACAACCTACCGCGGATACTTCCCTTTCGAAGCTGAACACATAACTGCTTTTCCCCCTACATCGCTAGGTCCTGGAACTCTTCACCTTATCTTCCTTTACAGCTACAACCTGCCTCCATTTTCAAAGGCACGCATTCTACCTCCTCTAGAGTTCATCTCTCCTTAATTCTCTACATTTCTTATGTTTCGTCTTAGGTCTTACCTCGAAGAGGACTTTCATTCCTTACCGGACCCTTCCAAAAGAGAGGCCTATGGTCAATGTCCAGTAACTCTTCCTCCGTGCCTCCCGGGTCACAGACCACCGCCCAAGTACCATGGTCCGCGTACATCTGTGATGATGATGCTCTCGGGTTTCGACCTCTCGGTCAGAGGGTACCACTGTCACCCATCATTGCCTGGGATGATGCCTCTGTTGCGTCCTCTAAATTACACTGGAATACGTAGAAGGGCAAACCTTCGAAATCCAGAGGCATGTCATTAAGACATAGTCCTCTCAGAGCCAGAAGTATTTCATGAAATGTATTCTTCAGGATTTACGGGGTACGTGATGAGGAATGATTTTCAAAGGCGCAAAGAATGAGACACAGCAGGAACAGCATACCTTAGTCAAGACACTGAACAGGAGACAGTCAGTTCGGATATGGCCTAGAAACTGCAGAGGAGACCACCAGTATATCACAAGCAGCAAGCAGCAAGTGTCGGGTCGTTCACCAGGAACGTATCGAGACCAACGGGCACCCAGGTTTTTGATAGCCTTGGCATCATCTGGCGAGGTGTGGCCTCTCAACCACTCCATCAAGCACCTGGAGTGGCCGCCTTGGGCAGCACCGCGCCTCAACAATCACTTCGCATCTTCATACGTTTAAGTCGTACTCAAGACATATGTCGTGGTCATAAACGCTGCATCCACACGCGATGCCTTCAGGTAAAACCAAGAAGACAAACTGACACAAGAACCTAAATACACTGGATAACCTTCAATCGCTCGGCGACATGTGGTTAATACGAAGTAGTCCACCTTAAGAATCAGCCGTTGCTTGAGTCAGGAATGCATAAAACTATATACTGTTACGCCAGTTAGCGACAGAGGGTGATACAAAAATACCACGATTCGTCCAGCGTCTTCACAGCGTTACTCTGGCAGGAAGCACTGACCTTCCGTCCACACCCAGCAAGTGACGGGCAGAGTGACGGTGATCGTAGGCTCCACCCAGGCCATCACACGACACACTAGGCAAAACAACCGTAGCGGGGTCGACCACATCCTTCACCAACCTCCTCCTTCCACTTCCTTCCTTCTCCTCTTCCTCTTTGCCTCCACATATCCTCTTCATGAGCCTACCTCCTCACCAGACCTCCCCATCACACCAGCTTCTACCCTTATCTTCCTCTCTTGACATCTATCTTGCCTATCTTTCTCATCTCCTCCTCCTCCTCCTCCTCCTCATTAATGAACCCCAACTGCCTTCCCCTTCTACTGCCTTCTCTGCCTCCGACACTCGCTCGTACAACGACCAACTGGCAGCAACAGATTCAATACCAGCAGCACAGCTGCACCACACCACTAACAACGGGTGCATCCCAGCAGCAACAGATGCACTACCAACCGCAACAAGTGCATCACCACAAGCAACAGGTGCATTACCGGCAGCAACAGGTGCACTATCCACCGCAACAGGTGCATTACCAGCAGCAAAAGGTACACCAGCAGCAGCAACAGGTGCAATACCAGCAACAACAGGTGTACCATCACAAGTAACAGGTGTACCATCAATGTTACTACTCTACAATATGACAAAATTTACAAATACATTCATACAATCCTGTCTTAATACAATGTCATCACGAAATACACAACCATTTCATTTCAAACATTCACATTCACATCATGTTAAGTGGCGTTAGTCTCACAAGTTCCAATGGTAATTGAGAAGAAATATGAAGACATCTTCACGTTAAGGAATGTTAGACAATATATGTTTCACCCATATTTCATATATCAATAAATGCTGTAAGTCTATGTTTCATTCACGATCGGAGTATTTCATTAAACCAAGAGATTTTAGAGGTAGGGCGATACACCAAGTGGAGGAAAGACAAACTAGTCACCTGAAGAAGTTGGCCACCACAAACTTCGTCTCTGAAACACAAGACTAAAATTACATGGTCGAATCCTGCCCACTTCTCCTCTCAGTCCTACATAGTGTATATCCTCCAGGTCTTAAGATAGACGGGACTGTTTTAGCCTGTGTCTGCAATATGCATTCCTATCTCCCTTGTCTGATGACAAAATACTCTCCTCTTCGACCCCTACCGGAATTTACTCTTCCATATATATTTCCCATTCCATAGCTATAAGAAGGTACTCCCTCTTCCTCATTCGCACGTAAGAATCACTCTCTCACATGTACAGCAAACTCTCTGAGTCTTTTTGAAAAGACAGAACCTTTCAGGTTACAGGTGAAAACCACCCCTGAGAGACGAGACACAACACTTTATTATTAACGTTATGACACCTGGAACTGTATCCACTTTTGGCACAAGGAGAATGAGTTTGCGGAGAGGCTGTGCGCTTATGTAATGGACGAACTTTGCAACAACTCAAATCATAATCACTTGCTCATTGGAGTCTGGAAAAAGACTCTTTGTGACCTCGGTAACCTTCCTTCGCCACCACACGCAGGAAGAGAGTGGGTTGCAGCCGCTCATGCCAGCAAAATCTAATCTAATCCCCACCACTCCCTCTGAGCTAGCACATCCCGCAGCCTCTCCCAGCCTCCCACCGGCCTGACACAGTGACCCAACACAGCACGACCTCCTACATCTTCCTCCACCCGAGGCTTCGTGTCTAGCAGCGATAAACGTCAACGTAGGGGGGGTCAGGAGGCGCCCCCAGGGCTGATTATACACGATATTGCCCCGGCTGATGACAGGGTTGGTACGGCCAGGATCCGTGTCATTATGGATGTGAGAGCCGACGTTATGGATCCTGGCGAGGGATCGTTTGGTACAGCATCCTCCTCCACAGCTGAGCCTGATGAGACGAGCGATAGGCAGCTGATGCTACTGCTGCGTTACTGGTGCTAATGCCGTCCCTGCTGCCGGTGCTGCGCTACTGCTGTTTCTGCTGTTGTAAACGGCTGACGTCATACATTCTGTACGTTACTGAGGTCAGTGACAATCAGAGAAACAATCAGGTGGAGAGATGGAACAGGTGATGTGAGGAGGTGGAAAGAGACCTGCCTAATAGGCTTCGGGTCACGGGTCAATCGAAGTCAGGGGTCACCTAAAGGCTCATTCAGGATCAATGCCTGGCAGCGGTCAGGATGGTAATCGTGAGAACATAACAACACACAAGAAGAACACTACTACCCCGAGTCTTCACGACTCGTGAAGGGCTCAGAAAAGTGTCATAGGAACTCGTGAAAGGCTCACAAAGGGGTCTTAGGGGCTCGTGAGGCGCTCACACAGAAGAATGGGCCAGGCGGGTTCTAAAACGCGGCACCAGAGGGCAGCTAGGTTAGGTGTCGGGATGGTGGCGCCAGGTTCACCTTGGAAATACCAAATCATCAACATCAACCAATACCAAAAGCTATTTATCGCTATAACTACCATCACAGACTACCTACCTAACCAGCATCAGTAAAACCAGACAAACACAACAAACATAATCCGTTATCACGAACACTAAATGTCATTATGATCTTCCTGTAATATAAGCAGTACCTAATGAGTCAACAACTAGACAACCCTTAACTAACACACGATCCAATACGTACCATCATCACAAAGCATCACTACCACCAACCATCATCACTAAACATGACGAGCATCGTCACCATCATCATCATCACTACAGACAACCACCACTGCCAACCATCATTACCATCGATCATTACTATAAAGCAGCAACAGCAGCACTGCCAACAGCCAACACAAACCAGCCAACGATGCCGCACTACTTTCTACCACCATCAACACTCGTGTCATTCATCACCACTACGAACATAATCATAAACCACCATCACCAAATGTAACGACCACCATCATTACCACACCACCAGCACCAGCACCACCACATGAACCATCTACTACCACTACCACAACACCACTACCATACCGCTACCACCTACCACCACACCTCCACTACCACCATTCGCTGATGCTGACTAATACAGTGCAGTGACTATGACTACTTTCAAAATCAGGATAGACAAATATTTCATAAGTTCTCGTATTTATCAAACGTAAACAATGGAAAAAAATATGTATACTTTTTCTTACATTCCATCCGACTGAAACCAGCGCCAGAGTGTAGTACACTTAGCGTATCCTGGTGTAACAGAGTGTAGAGTAAGATGACAGTCAGTAAGCATTCCATTCCAAGGTTTCCTGTACAATACCATGCTACCAAGCTTTACCTCAGTAACACACAGGTCATCCAGTCTCCTCCCCCTGCACGCGGGAGTGGAGGTTGAGGGAGGAATCTCCTGCTAGTCTACCCTAACCTCAGTTATCTTGCATGATAACCTCCTCACAGGCCAACTGGTCTTCTGTTATCTGTATTTCCTATGTACTGCAGACTACCACTACCATCGGTCCACCGACTACACACCGACACCAGCTACAACAACCACACTTAACAACCTTCACTGTTAACAACCACTACTACTATAGAAACAAACACAGCAACCAATATAACAAACACGCCCAATTAAACCCCCAAAACAACCAAAGGCACAACAACCCCTAGAACAACCACAACCTCTACAACCACCACAACCCTCCAGCCAAAGCAGCACCACGTCCCGTCAGATCATCTCCCCCCCCCCCCGCAGCAACCCCCTCTGGCACTAATAGCATAATAACTCCTGGCTAACTACCTGCCATGATGACTTAAATACGCCAGAAATGAGAACCACTGAGAGGGAGGGACTCATGAGGGTGGGAATGGGGTTGAGAAATAGGGTGGGGAAATGGGGAACTGGAAATGGGTGAAGGAAGTGGAAATGGCGGATGTGGTAATGTGCGGAAACCATTCATTTATCATTAAAGAGTATATAGATTTATTATCATCATCTCATCTCTATATCATACATACTTTCCCTAAATGTTAAATTCCTAATTAGCAATACAGAACACAAGTTGAGAGCTACAGGGGTGTGAAGAAAAAATATACACAGAGGAGTAAATAATCCCAGTATGTCATAATAAAGGAGGGAGCGTACAAAATGTAAACAAATATCACACATGTGGGAAGATACCGAAGGACCAAGACGGAGAAAGGATTACTCAGTGTATGGGCAAGTGTAGGAGATGGGTATCTAAAGACGTGAATACCCCCCCCCCCCCTCTCTCTCTCTCTCTCTCTCTCTCTCTCTCTCTCTCTCTCTCTCTCTCTCTCTCTCTCTCTCTCTCTCTCTCTCTCTCTCTCTCTCTCATCAGCTCGAGGCACCAGGAGCACACCTCAAGGCCACCTTGACCTCCACTGGACTGTCTGCACCTCACACACACACACACACACACACACACACACACACACACACACACACACCTGACGCTCTACTGCTCACTGCAGCCCAGACAACCACCATGACGGTGAGCAGTGAACACGTGTCTTCACTGTCAGTAGGTTAGCAAAATCACACAAACAACAACTGAACTCGTTGAACACATCCTAATGAACGCTAAAACATAAACTACCATTTACTCGTTGAACAAATCGCTTATGAACGCTAGCACACACTCCAGTTATGAACACTGCTATGCAAACCACCAGTAGACTCGTTTAACACAACCTAATGATCGCAACCACAATAATGAACTCGTGGAATACACCACTAATGAACCTCAATTAAAAACGACTAAAACATAATTAAAAAAGATGTATTAAAAATGTTACGTTAAATTTACAACTTCGAGAAAGCAAACCCACAATAATTACTCATACAACAAAAACATGTCGAAGAAAACAAATATGCTGAAAAAAAAGGCATCAGCAGCAAGCTTTAAGATAAGCTGGAAAAGACAGCAAGACTCCTATAATGAGAAATAATCAACAAGATTTCTGAAGGAGATATAGAAACAGCAGCAAACCTCCTGTGACGGATAGAAAAGCACAAGGCTCCCAACTTACTCCTCACTTGTCAAGCCAAGATCCAGCCTAAACCAGCCAACCCTACCCCAACCATTCAGCCAGTCAGCCTTGCTCTAACCAACCAACCAACCAACCAGCCCATCAGCCAGCCAACCAACTCAGATGATGGAGCCTCCCCACATCCATGCAATTAGTCATTACTCCTGCTGTTACGGTTCTCAGTTTATGTCAGTTACATGGATGACGCGTTACCACGACCCGTGACGGCTGACGCCTGGTAAAACGCCAGCAGATGACAGCTTCCGCCTGGAACACTACCGCAGACGACAGCTAACGCCCAGGACACCAGCACCTAACACGGCCGACACCTCGATCACTCCCATATGTTCGTATATGAGAACTGATGCCAAGCACATCCCTGCAAATGACAGCTGAGGCATGGCATACTCCCTACATATGACAGCTGAGGCCTGACATACCTCTACATATGACAAGTGCAGCCTGACATACCCTTACATATGACAGCTGGGGCCAGGTATACACCCCTATAGAAGGGGCCTGGTACACTCCCCAGGAAGACGTCCGTACCCCTTGAACTGTCTTCATCAAACACCAAAAGACACTTGGGAGTGAGTGTACAGTGGTCCTCACCATAACAAGTACCACATATATATATATATATATATATATATATATATATATATATATATATATATATATATATATATATATATATTTTTTTTTTTTTTTTTTTTTCATACGATTCGCCATTTCCCGCATTTGCGAGGTAGCGTTAAGAACAGAGGACTGGGCCTTAGAGGGAAAATCCTCACCTGGCCCCCTTCTCTGTTCCTTCTTTTGGAAAATTAAAAAAAAAACGAGAGGGGAGGATTTCCAGCCACCCGCTCCCTCCCCTTTTAGTCGCCTTCTACGACACGCAGGGAATACATGGGAAGTATTCTTTCTCCCCTATCCCCTATATATATATATTCCTTTCACTTTCAGGACAACAGTGGCGGTCGGTGCTCGCGCGACTGCGCAGTCGACCACCTTAAGTTTTTATGTCTTACGTCAGAAAGTCACGTCAGGTCCGTCGATTACAAACTCCGGCGTCACAGGCCACAATTACTGTCATCACACATCAACCT